>NC_143528.1:42527422-42616955 GCF_031878675.1 Megascapheus bottae
CTGGCCAGCTCCCGGCAGGGCAGCCCGCTCTCAGCTGCCATCGGGGCAGTGTTTATAAACCTGGGAAGGAAGACAGGACCAGGCCCACAGCCGGAGAAGGCATTCCTGGCTTCCAGGCTGCTATTTATTGTCTCTCTGACCCTGGAGGAAGTTATTTTACCTCTCTGTACTTCTGTTCTCATGGCTATAAAATGTGTATAATCAACTCTCCCTACCCATGGTACGATAAACAATGAAATAATGTATGATAAATCTCAGTAGGGCTAACAAATATAACCCATGGGTAAAATAGCTTTATTAGTACTCTAACACCTAATTTAAGAACAGATGTCACTAAAATAAATGAGAAAACTTTTCAAACAAATGCAAGATTTAAAATATAAAAGCAGCAAGGTGGTGCCCTCTGAATCCCGTAGGTTACTATTAAGAACCTAAAATCATACCCTTGTTTTCTTTGAAATGCTATTTGTTGTTAAGAAAGCGACAGCAAACTATGTGTTACTATGACATAAATGTTATTGGGACTCTTTCTCAATGGCCCAAATCTATAAATGAAAAACCAAATGGCCAACTGAATCAAGCTGAAGTGTCCTGTGGGGACCATAATGGAACCAAGGCCAGTTGGGCATTTAATCAGAGCCAAGACATTTCCTCAGTGAGCCAAATTGCAGAGAAAGAAGATTCAGAGCTCCCAGCTGCTTCCTGGAATAAGCAGGTAAGTTTAGCTAATATATCAGCAAATGCTTCTGAAAGCTTCTGGGGTCCACATCATTCCCTCTCCATGTGGAGTTTCTAATCAAATGGGTGAGGGAATGACAGCCTCACCAGTGCTAAATAAATGGGAGACAGGCATAGCGTCTCAGAATCTCGGATCGTGGTCTAAAGGAATCAGGTGCTGCCAGTCTCATTTCCAGAGAAGGGACGCTCCCGTGGCGTCCTGCCCGATGTCTCCTCTCTGGTGTGACCCTCCCCGCTCCTTTCTGGATTTTTAGGAACGATTTAGAGAAGAGGTTAGCCTGATATGGAGAAGGCTTCCTGCATGTGGTTTCTAAAGTCCCCATTTCCGGTCTCCTTAGGACTCCAGTCTTCCAGGAGATGGATGCAGTTCCTCAGGCTGATGTTTTGTAGAGTGGCAGGCTCAAGGGCAAATTAAGTAACTTCCTTACACAATCTCTACTGAGCTCTTCCTGGGAATGCACACAGGTGATTTTCTTGACTTCAGTTTGCAGAGCTTCATGGTGGCATGGCCTCTTCCCTCATCTGCCGCTTCTAAGAGGAGCCGTGTGGGCTCGGGAGATGGAGGGGGAGAGTGCACACAGGGGATGAGGGGGCCATCATGGGGAGGCTCCGCCTGGCTCTGTGGATTGGCAGATAAGGACCCCGTTGTGACTGGGGGTGGGCTTATCTCTGTGGATTGGCAGGTAAGGGAGCCTATTATTACGCTGGCAGTTTAGTCCATATTTGCTGAAAGGCCTCTGGATTCAGTCCCGGCCCACGTGTGGCCACAACTCTTCTCCTGCTGTTCTCTACTGGACCTGAGGAAAGGGCCCCGTTCTGTTCTTATTAGAAGATCGTAATTTTCTTTCTGGTTATACCCATTTTAATTGGTGGTTTTGGAAACTGATGGGTGCCATTAATGATCGGAGTGCCTGATGTAGCATTTCTGCAAATCATGGCTTCTGGCCATTAACCCTGACGCATGTGGACATGCCCTCGAGGTGATTGCCAATCCTTCCCTAAACCCCAGAGCTCAGGAGGAGCGCTGACACTGCTACAAAAACCGCATGTCTTGGCCCCCAGGTCCCCAGAGCTGTGGGGTCAGGTGATCTGGGAGCCCCACCCCAGGCACCTATGCCTGGCTTTCCTCATAGGATTCCTCAGCTGTCATGCCGAGATTTGTTTGCCAGGTTCATTCGAGCTGAGTTTTCTTCTCTGGCTCGCCTCTGGAAAGTTTTGGCTTGCTTCTTTGAAGAATTATTTATTAAATATGAGATAGTATGGCCGCGCTCAGCAGGAAACAAGAGAAAAAACTCTTTGGTCCTTGCTTTGGGAAAGAATTGGCTTTCTGAAGTAAATTTTCTGTAATGAGCGCAATAAATAATCGGTCCACAGTAAGAGTTGGTGATACAGCTTTCGGGTAGATATTGGACTTGAGACTATGGAAAGCATTTTTCCTTCCTGACTTGTTTGTTGGTTGGTTTTCGCTGTAAATGAAGATGTCACGAGAACCTCCGTGATTCTAAATGGCTATTTAGTCTGGTTTCAGGAGAAGATTTCCTTTCCCGCATCCACGCTGGCAGCCTTAAGTCTCTGAAGAACTGTGGTGCGGGGCAGCTCACTGGGCCTGCTGTCTGCTGCCGTGCCATTTAGTAAACACCTTGTTGGGTTCAGGGTTCCAGCATTGTATTGAGGAAGTCTGCATCACAGAAGACTTGGTATGCCGCTGCCTCTCTGCCTATTCTTGTTGGCAGTGCGTTTATCTGTTTTTCTATCGTAGCTGCACTATTCTCTAGATGATTTAATACCACATTTACTGAAAGGATAATTTTTTAAATATGGCCACCCCTTCTCTTCCTTTGTTCCTTCCTTCTTACCTTCCTTCCTCCCTCCCTCCCTCTCCTTCTTCTTTTCTTCCTTCCTTTCTGTCTTTCTCCCTTCCTCTTTTCTTCCCTTCTTCTCTCTTTTTCATCTCTTCCCTCCTTCCATGCTTCCTTTCTTCTTTCCTCTCCCCTTAGACCCCTTGGATGGATTTTAATCTTGGTAGATTCTTAAATTCTAGGGAAGTGAAGCCATTTAATTGGAGTGCTTGGAGGACAGGAGAGGATGTTTCGCGGAAGTGGGTGTGTATATAGCAAATGAGCCGGATGGCAAGATGACAGAACTGATGATCAGGCAAAGGGAAACTGGAGCCACAGTGAGCAAAAACTGCAATGAGGCCACCACCGAGTGCCCTGGGTGACGGCCGAGATGCGGACTCACCCTTGCCATCTTCAGGGGTGGTCCAGGGGGGAAGACTGCAGGGCAGTTTCTTTAAGACCCAGATACGTGATTCCACGACTCGGAACTTTCTCCTTAGATACTGATTTCAGGAAAATCACGATTCATGTTCTGAGTGTGAGGATCAGGGCATCATCATGTGTCATCTAACCGCATGGCCCTCACGCCACCGCGGCCTGACCAGTGGACCCCAACCTACGCGCACACAGCGCTTTCACTGCGAGGATATCTTAAAGGGGAGAAGGGCTGATAGAATGAGGTTGCCAGATGGAGGGGCAGCCATGAGGACGGGCAGGACAGACTGAAAGGGATGGGGGGGGGGCTTCGGGTTACGTACGTCACGCCTTTGTGTGGGCACAATGGAAAACCAGGTCGTGCAGTTTCACAAATGTTCTCATCAGGGAACTTAAGAAAGAATATATTGGATCCTTCTGACTGCTTCATGTATATGTACAATTTTGTCAGAGTGATCAGTATTAAATTTAACTATTAAAAATACTGTGTAAAGCTGGCACCAGTGACTTGTCAAGCCTGTAATCCTGACTTCTGAGGAAGCTGAGATCTCAGGATTGCAGTTTGAAGCCTGGGCAAAAAAGTCTGCCAGACTCTTATCTTCCAAAAAGCCAGAAGTGGCGCTGTGGCTCAAGCAGCACCGCACTAAACTTGAGGTTAATAGCTCAGGTGCAGTGACTGGGCTGTAAGATCAAACCCTAAGACCAGTACACACACACACACACACGCACGCACGCACGCACACGCACGCACGCACGCACGCACACACACACACACGCACACATGCACGCACACACACACACACACACACACACAGTATCCCCTAAGCGAATTTTATGTGAAGTTTAATGAATGACATCTACAAAAACAAAACCGTATAAAATGTTCAGATGAAAAGTTGAGGGAGCCGTTGTGCAAGTGAGATTTCACTCCTGGCAAGCTTTACCAAGGCTTGCCTCTACTTGTGTCTGGCGTGCCCACTTCTACAGAACAGGTGCCAGGGCAGGAGAATGCCTGTCCTCCGCCCAAGCGGCAACCACGGAGAGGACTGTGCCATGCGTCCCTTCCTCCTGTGGAGCCTCGCACGGGTGGCGTCGTGTGAGGACGGTCGCCCTTCCTCCTCTGAGGAATCGGGGGTTGGAGGCATTGGTGTTCTCATTCTGCAGTGAAGATGTTGGGTTGATGGACAGTTGGTAAAATGATGAATCTGGGGTTTGCACTCCCGAAGTCACTTCATGGGAAGCAAAGCTTCCTAATTGACTAGGGCCATTTGTTTTGGTTGGGCTGCGTCCTTCCTGCACTTTTTCTGTGTCGATTGGCTTTCCGTGGGCCTGGTGGGCTCTGGGAGTGGACTTGAGCTCCCTCTCTCTGTGGACAGCACATTCAACGCTCCACTGAAACTTCCATTTGACTTGACCTAGACATTAATATGCAGGAGATGTCTGATAAATTTGCCCAGATTCGTGTCAGCTGTGCATGCTGTCCTTTTTAATATTCTCTTCACGTTTGATTTCCTACATGACATTTTACAACAGACTTTAGGACAAAGGCAGAGAAGAGTTCTACCTTTAATAATTCTAGATGATCCAGACAGCTTGTGAAGGAGCCTGGCCACCCCCGGGACCTGTGACTCTGAAGCTGGTGTTCTTTAGCCGCAGAGCTGAGCCATCTCCCTCTGCACCCGGAGCTTGGCTACTCAGAGTCTCCAGACGTCTCCCAGCTCTCACTCTGCAAGTCCTCTACCTGGAAACAACCCTGTCTCCAGGCCACTGGGCAGGCGCCGGCCATGCTATAATGATACGTTAAATGAAAGAAAGAAACGCATATTTGAAATGATAGAATGATTTCTTTGAGTGCCAGTGTCCTTGATAAGTATTCAGATAAACTGTGGTTGGCTGCCCGTCCAGGCAGCCAGATGTCCCTGAGGTACAGAGCATGCGCTGGCTGCATTCACCAAATGCTTCCATTTCCTTCCCCTGCAGCCTCACCGGGTCCAGCGTTCCTGACCTCATCGTGAGCATGAGCAACCAGATGTGGCTCCATCTGCAGTCCGACGACAGCATCGGCTCGCCAGGCTTCAAAGCGGTCTACCAAGGTACTCTGCCTGACACGTGAGGTCCTGAGATTATGCCTGACACACGTGGAACCTGAGATTCCACCTGGCACACGTGCTCCTGAGATTATGCCTGACACATGCAGTATTTGCAATTATAGTGAGAGAAAAGGCCATTCTGCGCACTTCACAGTGAAACCATCACTGTTCCAGAGCAATATTCCCTAGAGCCCTGTTACAATCAACTTCTGTGGGTCCCTGCTTGGATGTGAGTGTTCCTTGTGAATGCATTACTTTCATATGGGTAGCATTGCTGCATGAGAACAGAAAGAGACTAATATCAAGGTCAAGATGTAACATGTGCATGAGATTATGGATCATCTGACAAGATCATGTCTTCTGGTATTTTTTTAAACTTTGCTTCTTTTTGTGCTGTCTTTGTGCTTAAACTCTGGGCCTAGGCTCTGTGTGTGGCTGAGCTTTTGAGCTGAAGTCAATACTGTACCACTTGAACCACAGTTCTATTTCTGGCTTTTTGATGGTTATTTGGAGACAAGAGTCTCACAGACTTTCCTGCCACGGCTGGCTTTGAACCAGTCGGCAGATCTGAGCCTCCTGAGTAGCTAGGATTGCAGGCATGAGTCACTGGCTCCCAATTCAAAAGACATTGAGTGTGTGTGAGTGTGTGTGTGTGTGAGTGTGTGAGTGTGTGTGTGAGTGTGGGGGGTATATGTGTGTGAGTGTGTGTATGTGTGGGTGTATGGGTGTGTGGGTGTGGGTGTGTGAGTGTGTGTGTGAGTGTGGGGGGTATATGTGTGAGTGTGTGTATGTGTGGGTGTATGGGTGTGTGGGTGTGGATGTGGGTGTGTGAGTGTGGGGGTGTGGGGGGTGTAGGTGTATGAGTGTGTGAGTGTGGGTGTGTGAGTGTGTGGGGTAGTGTGTGTGGGGGGGTGTATGGGTGTGTGAGTGTGGGTGTGAGTGTGGGTGTGTGGGTGTGAGTTTGTGTGTGTGTGTGAGTGTGGGGGGTGTATGTGTGTGAGTGTGTGTGGGGGGGGGTGTAGGTGTATGAGTGTGTGGGTGTGTGAGTGTGGGGGATGTGGGGGGTGTAGGTGTGTGAGTGTGTGTGTGTGAGTGTGTGGGGTGGTGTGTGTGTGTGTGTGTGTGTGTGTGTGTGTGTGTAATAGAAGCCATCAAAGTAGAAAGAACCATATAATGTACCAGTACAATATTGTACGTGCATATAATATTGCTCAAATTGTCTGTTTGTGCCTGCAAGCCAACCCAAGTATTAGAAGTAAGAGATCGGCTCTAGAAGTTGTGGGAAGATCAGGGCCGTGCGTGTCTGAGCACTGGGGATGGATGTTGCTGTAGGAGGACACGTAACTGACGGTTGCCTGGTAGACTTCCAGTCTTTCAGGTTCAGCCACAACTTAATTTCATTCTTCCTGATGGCATGTGTGTTTCTTAGATTGTCTTTCAAAATAGTTTTTAAAGCATTTTACAATTGCCTCCATTCACTCCAGGGCCCAGGACATACGTGTCTCCCCCCAGGGGCACACGTGTCACAGCACACGTGAGGGCACAGGGCCAGTGAGCACCAGGGAGCCGGAGTGTTGGAATTTCATTTCATTTCACTTTGAGAATTTGCATAGATAATATTCTCTCATTTTTCCAGTGCGTGGTGTGTGTGTGTGGTTTCGGGTAAAGAAAAGAAATAAACAGAGAAGCATGGCATTTACCGTCTGTGAGGCAGGGAACCTGAAACCACATCCCAGGCCACCCCAGGGGAGGCACATCCTGGTGGGACTGCTCTCAGCATGAGAGGAGTGGAGGGGGCCCGGCCAGTGCTGGGAGGGCGGGCCAGAGCGCACCTCTCATGGAGTGTGAGAGGGTCTCTAGTGAAAGCTCCGGGTGGAGTGGGGACTTAATGCCACTTCTTAGTCAAACATGTTCCACCAAAATAGTCACATTCCCATTCCGCTTGAAGCGTAGGACTTGAATGTATAGATAATTGCTGAAATTACTGACATTTGGAGTTTAGACATGACCTTTAATTGAAATTCTACATGACTGTATGGTTATTCAAGAGAGCTTGGATGAGGTCTAACGTTTTCCACATGACCTACCCCTGGCACGGCCGGTGGTAGAATCTGGAAGCCTCCATGAAATATAAAATCTGTCCTGAAATTCAGGGTGCATTGCAGTGCATTCGCAGTTGACGTGGGGATGCGGGAGTAGTTTTGAGACTACTAGGAACAATTCCCACCCTGGATCTGAGTGGCAAGGTTGTAACTTTGCTCTGTGAAGATGGAACTACTGTTTTATGGGTTCAATTGGATGACTAAGCCACTTAGATTACAAGTGCATTTAACTCTAATTAATAATCTGTTGACAATGGCAACAGTTTAGTAATGGCTCAACTCGCTGGAGCTGTCCTGAGGGTGTGGGTGGCTGCCAACCCTGCGGAACTGCCAATTTGGTGGCAGACATTATCTTCTGAGAAAACAGAAGAGTACTGAAAGCACAGGAGCTGTTGTAATTCCAACTACTTAAAACTAGGAAGAATATACCAAAGAGGGACCTTCTAGAAATGGGTATCTCCAGAGGTATGCAGTACGCTAATTATGGGAGATGAGGAATGACTCTCGGAGGTGTGCCTGCTTCTCTTGGTTTATGTTAACAGGCAATATATGCAGCTGACAATTTACTTTTTTCAGTTTTGCTCTTACGTGGTTGTCGCTAACACATAGTATTAAGAAAACCATGTTCTTAGGCAGTCTGGAGCCAGAACACTCTCTGTAACTGCTCTGCCATTTCTTGGCGCTGCAACCTCTGGCTCAGGTCTCATTTTGTAAGGAAGGGGACGAGGTGACAGAAACAGCATCTGTTCCAAAACGTGTTTAAACTCCGAGGGCGAGAGGAGGACCCAGTGTGTCGCCTCCCTGGACTTCAGGCTTTGTCCACAGAAGGTTCCATCCCCTCAGGACGAGTACTCAGAGGGAAGCCCTGAGCGCAGTGGCGGGTCTGAGACGAGCAGTGGCCAGGGCATTGCTGTCTGTACGTCCTTCTGGCACCATAGTTTGTCTTCTGCTCTCCAAACTCCAAACAAGAAAGGCCATAGGGCCTTATGTTGAAGTTAACTTGAGTCCTAAGAGGCAGCAGAGCCTTCACCATCCATTCTCAGCCCCAGAGGAGGGCGCCATGCTGACGTGGCAGCACGTGCCCGCCTGGCCTCCTGCCCCAGACTTGAAGACCCGGACCGTGTCCTGAGGTTGCCTCTGAAGCCGACTCTTGTCACAAATGTAACGTCAGTTGGAGTTCATTGCTTCCGTGATGAGCTGTGTTTCTGCCAATCATATTCTTTGCTATGGATATTTACATTTTAGCAGGGGTAAATTAAGGGAAATGTTCTTGCAACGTGCCACTCACTGTGTGGTAGAGACAGGACCTGTTCGGGGCATGTGCTGAGAAGCGTCTCCGTGACGCTGTTGCAGTCTGTCACTGCAGACAGACCCAGTCGATGGGCGCGTGAGCGGTGGAGAAGCTGGTGAGTGGTGGAATCTCTAGAACATTCTGCATGGAGACAGCTGGATATACTCGTTACTGCTGAGAAGCAGCACCCCCACAGCCTTCAGCCCAGGTCTGGCCACAGGACCTCGTGTTTGCCAAGTAGATACTCAGGTAGAGTGACAGTGGTTTGTGTGCTCTAAGGACGAGGTGACACACTTCCATTCTCTGTCCCTATCCATCCCAGCAAGCTCCTTCACTGCATCTTGCTGAGCCGTTTGGTAGCCAGGTGGGTGGATAGGGAGGAGGTGAGGCTTTCTGGGGGTGGTGGCCTAAAACCAGTAAGGCAATAGGTTGATAAGGTCATAGGATGGTTTTTATTGAAACAAAAACAAGTGTGCAACAGAGACAGAGCACGGAATCACAGTGAGATTTAAACACTCATTTTTGTTGTTGAATGTGTTAGAGAATTCATACCATGATATGCTCACCTATGTAACGGAATGAAACGTGTACATATGAGACACCATTTAAAACCCACATTTTATTGGGGTTACATTTTGCAACCAACTCAGAAACACAGCCTTCTCCTACAAACATGAGACAAGCCATTACTAAATATTTAAATCATCCACGAGGCTGAGCCCGGAGAGCAGAAGATGCCAGCTTGCATTAAGTTCTGATACGCAGACCTGACATTTAAATTCCGGGCTCAGCTTCGGTTCCACCCCTTCTCCTCTCTTCATATTTGTCCTCACAAACGGAGTTTCATTCTCAGAGTAAACACAGATAAGATGTGCTGAGAATAAGATGGGGCTCAGATCCTCGCCCTCATTGCACAAACTTTCAGGGAAGCCTGCACGTGACACTTTAGTTAGCAGCATCAAGCACCAGGGGTTCACACCTGACACCCCGTCCTGCCCATCGGGAGACAGAGCTCAGGACCATCGCAGTTCAACAGCCATTTGGGCAGAAAGGAGTTCACAAGAAGCCAACAAAACAAAAGCTGGGCCTGGTACAGAGCCGGCCTGTCTTCCTAGCCATGTCCAAACGCTTCAGATACGAGGAGCACGACCCAGCCCAGCCTAGGCAAAAGGAGACCTGACATCCACCATAACCAGAGTCAAACAGGTCCAGGGCATGGGTCAGGAAGCAGAGCAATTGCCCCGCAAGACAAAGCCCCCAGTTCAATCCCCAGTTCTGCCCAAAGTGAAATCACACGAAAGGCTGGTAAAGTGCTTGCAATGAGAAGTCCTGCCCAGCCTTCGAGTGGCCGCCACACTTCCCGAGCATGGCCACCCCGCTGCTGCCCCAGCAGCCTCCCCTCTGCCCCAGCCCGGCCTCCCCGCTGCCCCAGCCCAGCCTCCCCTCTGCCCCAGCCCGTCCACCCCTCTGCCCCAGCCCGGCCTCCCCTCTTCCCCAGCCCGTCCACCCCTCTGCCCCAGCCCGGCCTCCCCTCTGCCCCAGCCCGGCCTCCCCTCTTCCCCAGCCCGTCCACCCCTCTGCCCCAGCCCATCCACCCCTCTGCCCCAGCCCGGCCTCCCCTCTGCCCCAGCCCATCCACCCCTCTGCCCCAGCCCGGCCTCCCCACTGCCCCAGCCCAGCCATCCCTCTTCCCCAGCCCATCCACCCCTCTGCCCCAGCCCGGCCTCCCCTCTTCCCCAGCCTGTCCACCCCTCTGCCCCAGCCCGTCCACTCCTCTGCCCCAGCCCGGCCTCCCCGCTGCCCCAGCTGGCCAGGGGCCTCCGTGGTGAGCACATGCATTTGCCTCGATGACCTGTGTGGACTGTGTGGAGCGCCTGGGCCTCTGCATCAAGTGGGAGGAGTCCACTTTCCCTGCTAAGAATTTTCCATTTTGTTCTTCTACGTTCATTTTCCTGTTGTCTTTAGCAGCATTTACACATGAGGAGGCAGGCCTTCCAGTGACCACACATGCATGCCACTTCCCAGACGGTGGCACCCTGCATTGCTCCTGAGAGAGTCCTGATGCTGCCATCCCTGGCACAAGGCCTTTGCCACGCCTCCCCCCACGCCTCCTCCCCACACCTCCCCCCACGCCTCCCCCCACGCCTCCTCCCCACGCCTCCTCCCCACACCTCCTCCCCACGCCTCCTCCCCACACCTCCCCCCACCCCCCCATGTTTCCCAGGGAAGCAGGAGTGAGCAGGAAGTAGGCAAACTAATGGGAAGGTGTGAAGAGGCACCCGTGGGGTGACTGTCGGATGTGGCCGAGGCCTGGAGGGGCAGCAGGACAGTGGGTGGGAGGCTGCAGGGCCCTCCAGGGCCTTCAGCTATGATGGGCAGGGGAGGACTAGCCTGCATGCACGTCACACAGCCGCTGCCTCTCCAGCTCTAGGGGAGAGGGGAGCCCACGGTGCCGTGAATGCTTAGCTTTGGTGCGAGTTCTGGGAGTACTCGACTTTCACGGTAGTTTTGTGGCAGTTGCATTATGCAGCTTTCCTGGCAGCTCCATTGGTGGCTTCTGTGGCAGCTCCATATTTCACTTCTGTGCCAGTTTTCCTGGCAGGTCTGTGACTCTTGCACTTTGTGTCCTGGGAGGCCAACTCTTGGATTCATAAGCAGGAAGCCTTCCCTCCCCTACTGAAACTGCTCCGCGCAGGACGGGTGAGCAAGGCAGGCCCAGGAGCCCGCACGGGGAGGGTTTCCACGTCGGTGTAGCCCACACACCCACCCCAAGAGACGGGCCTGAGAGCCACCCAGACCCGGAAGAGCCCAGTGCTCCTGAAACCACACGGCCCCTGAGAGAGGGGCTTGAGCAGGAAGAGCTGCTGGGACACTGGTGGTAAGGAGTGCGAACCTGGGTCAAGTGGGCAGTGGAAGGACTGTGGTGCAGCTCACCAAGCCTGCAGAGCCCCGGCTGCAGGGCCTGGCACTGTACACACCTTCCCTCCCCTCACACGCTCGCCACCCTCCTTCCTCCTTCCCTCCAGTCTCACCTTCTCAGCTCGGCGGCCATGTGGTTGATTGAGTCTGGGCAGGATCTCCCGTTGTGGTTCCCGTCATCCTCACCATGGGTGCTCTGAAAATGCGGAGGGTAGGGTTGTCTTGGTGGCTTTCTCTCCGTCCTAGAAAGGGTGAGGGTGTCACCACTGGGGTCCAAGTCAGAGTGTCGGGGGGGGGGTGGCTCTAAGCACTCACGGGTTCCTGACGTGGGGACAATTCCTCAAATGGGCAGGGGTTGGGTGGTGGGGGTGGAGGGAGGGGTAGGTGGGGGGGGTCCTGGCCTCCTGTGTAGGCAGGAGACCTGGGAACTCAGCTTCCCCTCCTCTGGGCGCCATCCATCCTTGGCCAGCGCCTGCGTCTCTTTGCTGGGTTGTTTCTGCCGAGCCTGTGCGGCTGGCTTAACCTTTTGGGTAAGGCCCTGCAGAACCAGCGTTCTGCTGTGAACGCCTGCCTCCCTGAGAAGGAACTCTCGTCAGCCAGCTTTACTATTTCTTCACATCTCCAACCCTGTGCCAACAAGTTGTTATGGGCAAGCAGTCTGCATGCTAATTATTTCCTTTCTTCCCCAAGTTCAATTAGAGCTGCAATTTGTCCACACACTCTTGAAGTTAGAGGCACTTCTTTCAAGGCTAGAGTTCAAAAGAAATATTGGGCACCACTCGCCCATTCACATTTCCACAAATCCTAATTAACAAATATCTAGATAACCTCATCAAATGCACTTTGGGGCATTCAGTGATTTTTAACAGTAGCATGTTTCCCTGTTCACATTTTACAAGATGAATCTTCCTCCTAAACACCCCAGTCTACTTCCTCTCTCCTTACTGTGGGGAGGTGTGGGTGGGTTCAGACACCTTGCAAGCTTAGATTTGCACTTTCCTTTCCAGCATCCCATTTGGCCAGGAGCTAATCATTAGTTCTCTAGCCATCAGTCTTGTTCTCTATGAAGTGGAGTTTTAATAACTGGCTATTTGTCAGGAAAAATTGTGCAAATAGATGGGATGGCTTACTGAAATCTATAATAGGTTCCTCAGCTGGAAGCTGTCATTGTACTTGTGTGATTTGCAAACAGTCTGCATTAAGCAAGCGCAGAATTATCAAACGAGGTAAAGAAAGCATTGCTCTCATATTTTAATTTGCATACTTCCTTGGGGCCTATTTCCTATGCACACTCTGCGGAGAAAGCGTCTTCTCCCAGCTCCACTGCTCAGTGCCGGGCTGTGCATTTATTTGTGCACAAGCTTTGGGGTCTCCTTGCAGTCTGCTGGAAACTCAGTGAGAAGTGTTTCTGGCTGCAGAATAGTCAATTCCATTGTCTCTGGATTTCCCTTTCCCATAAACGTTAAATAAACATTCAGAGAAATGAATTGCTTGTGCTTTAAATATCATTTTAGACCCCTGGGCATGGAGTGGAAACTGGAACTTTTATATCATACGTGCTAATTAAAAACTTATTTAAGTTCAGATTTCAGATGCTGAAAGGATAAGGGTTAATTCCCCAGGATTTGTGGGAGAGGATGAAGTAGGAGGGAACAAACCATCATTCAGCTTGGTAGGCAATGTCTCCAGGGCTTCAAGTGATTTAAGGCTTCATGCCACTTTCTATGCTTCAAGGTTCGTTTGCCTATCGTGACCTGTCCCGGGACACTGGCCTGTTCCAGAGTGGCTTCCAATCCACTGGCCCACCCCACCTGGACAGCGCTGCTGACCTGGCCAGGACCTGACCCCAGCCCCTGCCCCACCACCATGGCCTTAGCACAGGAACATTCCACCTCTCAGTGCCAAAGGGGTTTGGGGCAGTTTCCTGCTTCATTGCTAACTTTGACGCAAGCAGTATGTTAGGTGGAATACATTAAATTCTTGCAGTTCCATGTGATGGAACTTTTCCAAACTTTATAATGTAATAATACAACATGTAGTTATCGTTAATTTAATGAAAGTGTTTGTTTGGTGGGACCAGGTTACAAATATTAGCTTTGTGGGGTGAGATGTAGTGAATTATTCTATTGAGAAATGGCATTCATGGCAAAGGCTCTGTGTACCATGGAGTGGCTTCCTCTTCTTTCATCTCTAACAATTCTCTTCACCATGTGAGCACAGAGTCCTTGTTTTCAGCGTGTCCGGTGTCTGTGTGGTGATGATGGAATTACTGGCTGGTGCTCCCATGACTGGATCCATGAGATTGAGGGAGGTGTTGGGAAGGGGGTGGGGTCATTCTGTGGTTGGGGGAACTTGGTCTTCTAGCAGGCAGACCCTTCCTTCCTTCTCGGGGAGAGTCCACTAAAGTGGCGCGGTTTGTGGTTTGGATGAAACGGGCAGGCCTTGAAATCTCCTCGCGGAGTTTTCCAGTGTTGTAGAAGAGAATGGGAACCGAACCGCACATTCAGTCTAACCTCGTCACGCGCTTGCAGCCCGGCTCAGGGTGACGTGCACTGCACGGCCAGCGCAGGCATTCCTCGAGGGGTCCCGATGCTAAAAAGTAAGTTGACAGGCTTTTGTAAAGTGAGTCATCATATCTCTCCTCAAAAATAACGGAGACAAGGAATGAAAACGTGTGATTGCTGGTGTCGTCTCGGGTCCTGTGGTCTAATGAGCAGTCCCTCGGCTGGTCCTCAAGGCGAGTGTCACCACTGATTGAAAGAAGGAGCCAGTGGACTCTTTCCAGTCTCCTCTTCCACTGCTTTCTTGAAAAGTGCCCACTGTAGTTAAAACGTGGGAGCAGAACTCCTCTGCATCCGAAAGGGATGTGCTCAAGGATCTATGAGCCTGAGGTTAGCCTTAGATTATAGAACACAGAGACTGCTACGACGACGAACCTGACGCCTGGGGGAGCCTCGTGTGGGTGGGAGGGTCGAGGTGGAGACCTGGGGACAGAAGCAGTGGGTGGCCTGGATGAGGAAACAGACTTTCCAGTCCTTTCCACCAGGTCTCGTCCCGCCCTGGCTTCCTCTTGGTCTGTATCGTCACAGAGCACTAAGGGCATTCTCTGAGGGAAGGCTCCGTGCTGACCGTCGCCCTGGGCCCGTCCCTGGGTGTCCTGGATGTGCCTGTGCAGAGCCCTGGTCTAGCGGACGGGCGGCCTTGTGCTCCCCCAGAGGCCTGGCCCAGAGCGTGGAGCGACCCGCTGCCCGCTGGTCTTCCAACCAGGGAACTAACTGCTCCTTGCTGGCAGGGCTCACACACTTCCATGAAACTAGAGGCCTTTGCTTTTACCGTGACACCGGGGTGATCTTTCAGGAGCCATTTCCATTGTTAAATGGATGTAGAAACCACAAGTATGACCACAAAACTCCTTCCACCCTTTTCCTTGTGTATAAGCTCCAGTGTCACCAAGTGCCAGCATCCTCTCCTCTCAACAGCGGCGTGCACATCAGTCCAGGGCGCAGTGTGTGGCCACAGTGTGGCCTCAGTGTGTGACCACAGTGGCACGTTCACAGACCCCGATATCCAGCAGGTTCCCAGACTTTCCAAGCAAGACACTGTACCTTCAGCCCACACAGACCAAGTGACACGAGCTGTCGTGCTCTGTCGCCACAGGACCCTGCAGTCCAGGTCCAGGACTCTGCGGGTTCTCCTGAACTTGGCTTACAGTTGGTGTGTGAGCATGAATTTTTTAAGTTTCCTATCCATTCTATAAAATCTTAAATATATAATTTTCCAACTTTTCTTACTGAAAATGGGTCCAGAACAAACCAAATGGAGTTTCATTGTTTCAACCTGCAGTAGAAAGCTTGCCACCACAATTGAACTTCACATAGATTTTACTGCCTTTGTGCTATAAGTACAGACTAAAATGAAAGCTCTATAAATAGGGCAGCATTAGTCTCCTTAATTAAATATAAAATCAGATTATTAGGGAACTGTATAAGAAGAAACAGATTTCACAGATTGCAAAATCTGTGAAAGCCCTTTCATTACCCATGTTTTATTACCATGTGTAAAAATGGAATGTGTTTGTAGATATTTTGAAGAAACTTCTCAAAAGTTCTGATGTTGGTGCATGTGGAAGGTGCAACTAATGCAACTAATAGAACTTGCATCCTCTTTGCCGCAATGCCTGGGCAGTGAAAATAGGCAAGAGTCTTGAGACATGAAGTTTCAGAATTTAGTTCACTTTACTAACCATAAGTACATATGAAAAGAAAAAGAAAACACCTCATATATTTTTTAAAAAATCCTTTAAACTCTAGAATGGCTTTAGAGTCAAAGAAAGATGCAGAGAGTTCGTGCATGCCCACCTGCAGGGATTGTGGGCTGCCCGTCATCCTCCATTCCACCTCAAAACAGCCAGAGGAAGCTGTGCCAGAGGCAGGGCTCAAAGGATAGATCACCCGACTGCAGCCAAAAAGGCCTGAGTTCAAACCCAGAGCTGTCACAAAAAACAAGTTGGTTTTGGTACGTTATTCTCGTGGAAAGGCCGGAGGGCCAGCTACCCACTGAGGACTCCGTGGGCTGCAGCGTGGCTCAGGTGGAATCTGTCCCAGAGCCACACAGACACCGTAGGAGAAGCAGTCGTCTGTGTGTGGCAGACGTCTGAGTGTGGCTGCAGGAATTGCACATGTGCTGGTTGAGCTCTTTCGTATGAGGACTGCTCCTGAGTGCTGTTGCTCCAGGTGGGTTTCTCCAGCTGTAGACACACGGCAGGGAGCTCAGTCCGTGTGGGGCCTAGCGTGGCAGCGTCCACCACGTTGCCACTGCCTGACTGGCATCCACAGAGCGGGGGCCGTGGCAGGGAGAGAGGCCTGCAGCTCCTGCCGCTCCTCTCCCTCTCCACACCAATAGGCCGAGGTGGGCTCACAAAGGAAACGCGAGAGGGTGCCCAGGCTGGCAGGATAATTACACACCACTCAGCCCTTCTCCTCGGCCCTTTTGGAAATGCAAGCATACAACAAACACATTCTCATGTGGAAATTAAGTTTCGGAAATCCAGTTTAGATTCTGGCAATTCATTTCCACCTCCAGAGTTGTTTTCTATGTCTCTGGTAGCATTGAAAAAGTTCTATTGTCTTTTAAAAGGTACTAATTTCCTAAAGTACATGTGTGCAAGAGGCACTTAGTTTTTAAAAAGCTAACAAATATTAAAAGCCAGCCATGGTAGAAACGAACCATTTTTAATCTCAGAAATTAAACATTATGTTCAATACAAATGGTAACTTTTAAATCCGACATATCTGTATGGAAAGTCAAGAATTATTTCTAAATAAATTAGCCGCACTTTATTAGTGAATAAAATATTTTTCCAACAATTTCACGTATACCTTTTGACCTGTCTAAATCTCACTCTGGGACAAGAGCTCCTTTAAGTACCCAAGTATGTTAAAATCTAAATTTCAGCACAGTTTAACTTTCTTTTCATGAAGCAGTGTATCTGAAGTGGTCGGGGGCTGGCAGTATGGGAGCTAGGACTGAAAATCTCCATCAGTGTGCATCACAGGGGCTGCCATGAAGCGGCCTTGGGGAGAGCGGTGTGGCCTCTGCTGGGAGGAAGGGGTTCAGAGGTCAGTCGTAGACCTCAGCAACCATGACAGCGATGGAGGGGCACAGCCCTGAGCGCCGGGGGAAGGCAGGTTCTTGGTGTCTCCTTGGAAATCAAGTACTGGCTCATCACTCCCAGGCGACAGGCCACAGAATGCTGCATGCTTCATGACAGGCACAGACCACCTTAAATTCATAGTTAGACATAAATACAAAGTGTGGCTAACAATTCCATTAGTTGACTATGAGGAGGGGTGAGATGGGAAGATGATTCAGGCCAGACACAGAGAGGAAGGTGGAGGGCAGGGCCCAAGTACTTGGGCCACAGAGGAACCCAGAATATTTGGGGCTTGGTTGAAACTGTGGGTGAAACCTGAGCAGCTGGTTCTGGAAAGAGCTGGGGTGATCTATCCTTTGAGCCCTGCCTCTGGCGCAGCTTCCTCTGGCTGTTTTGAGACAGGTTCTCTGTTTTTGCCCATCATCGAGCTCCATCTATCTTCCTACTTGACACTTCCTGGGGTCACAGGAGTGACAGGTGTCCTGGCAGGTACTGACAGCAGACTGCGTATGCTTTGGGGACAACCCTCACGTAATAATTTTACAAATTATTTACAAATTTTTACAATAATAATAAATAATACAAATAATTTTAATACAAATAATTTTACAAATTATTTACAAATTTTTACAAATCTTGTGAAGGATGAGATGGATGCACGATATAGTTGTAATTAGGTTCCAACCCTTCTCTTTCAGAGCATAAACCAGCTGAAGGTACATTGTACACACATGTGAAAATGTCATGAACCCATTATTTTGTATAATTACTATACACTGACAAAGAGAGAAAAGCGGAAAAGGTCGCTAACAATTATCTGATCCCATTCAGCTGAGTTTATCAGTAAGATTAGATAAATCTTAGGGTCTCAGAGCTGTTTCGAGTGGTCTGGGTGAGTCATTCCCAGTGTATCTCTAAGCTCATGTCTGTAAATTGGCAGTGGCTTCTCCTTCACCCCAGAAATGGAAAGCTGTGAGGCTTTGAGTGATTTCTCCTGTTTTTAGGAACACAAGGTAATGTGGAATGAGGAGGAAGGAAATGTTCATATGGCTTTGGAAAGGATACAAGAAACAAATTCACTTTTTAGAAGGCTTTCCCCAAGTGTTTTGCTGAACCAAGATCTTGTTCACATCATCGAAATTACAGACTCTCCTCAGCCTGCAGTGGGGTTGTGTTCAGACAAATCCATTGCAAGTGGAAATACACTTAAAAATGCATGTGATGGTGCTAGACTATAATCCCAGCACTCGAGAGGCAAAAGCATGAGAATCCAGAGCTCAGGACGCCTGTTTTAGGCAGTGAGACTCTCATCTAAAAAAACATGATTTTAAAACCCCAATCAAACTGTTGTAAAGCGAAAAGAACTGTGACATGTTCCTCGACTCTGGCTAGGCGAGTTGAGCTGTCTTGATCAGGGTCCTCCCTGCAGGACTGGCTTTACCTTCAGCTGTAAATGTAGAGGCAGGCTCCGCCAGGCCCAGCTGGCCCAGACTGCTCGGAAGCTGGGAGAGGGAGGATGGGCTCGAGACGAGACCAGTCCCGGGAAGACTCCCTGAAAAATGATGAAGGAGGAGGAGGAGGAGGAATAGGAAGAAAAGGTGGTGGTGGTGGTGGTGGCAGAGGAGGAAGAGAAGGAGGAGGAGGGGGGAGGGGGAAAGGCATGGCTTAAGTGCAGGGCACCTGTCTGGCAAGCACAGGGCCCTGTTGGCCTCTAGTGCTGATAAAAGTTAGACCAGCCAACCTCAGCTCTCCAGGCTGTGCGTCCTTCTCTGCAGGTTGAAGGTGGTGTGCTCTGCTCCTTGTTGAGGCTCTGCCGTGGGCTCCGGCCCCGGTACCTGCTATGTCCTGGGTTCTCAGAGCCACAGTTCCAAGAGAAACCAGCATCTCACAGAGATGAGATAATGTGCTGAGCACAGAGGGAGCCAGACTGGGGCAACCAGCACAGGGAAGACCCCAGCCAGCCCCCGTGGTGGCGGCAACAGCAGCTAGGGGCGGGCTCCAGAGCACATAATTGCCTAACCTAGGGCCCATAGGAGGATCTGGGGTCTAGAGCATGGCTGAAAGAGAATAGCCCAGGACACCATCTAAACAAGGAGTAGCTCACGGCCAGTCAGTCCCGGAATGATGCTCGTGTAGGCTCAAGACCATTCGCTGGTGTGTCCTGGAGACCTTATCTCGTCGATTATTTAGCTGGAGGAGGGATGTCGTAGACCATTGAAAGACCCGCGGAGACCCGCACCCAAGGACGCACACACGGACCACTGGATGCAATAGGCAAGAGGATTTTATTCGGGCATATGCTCGGGCTTCTCAGGTACATGTCACCTCGAGATCCGTGAGGTTCGGGTCAGTGGCTGAGAGCCTCGATCTGTCTCGGGAGTGACTTTTTATACAGTTCTACAGTCCGTTATAACAGAGTCCGCGCTTTTACAGCCAATAAGTTTAAAGTATTACAACAAGGTCTGCACGCAGGCAGCCAATCCTTGTGAAACAAATTAATACATTTTGACAATTATCATTTAGATAGAGTACAATAGAGTGTACGTGCAGAGTTGCACATCTCCGGCCCTTGGTATGGAAAACAACCCTTATTTAAGTTAACACATGTTGTTTGTTCTTTTCAAGGCCCAGGATGCTGGTTAGCTGCAGGACTTAGATAACAGGCCATGGGCAGTTGCCCTTTGCCCTAATCCCAGGCCTCAAGGAGGAGGAGGGGTCTTCCAAGCAACCTCCCAGGGAAAGTGTTACATGGCGGGGGTTTAAACAATTTGTACAGAGGCCAGAAACAGCTTGGTCAGGCACAGAAGTCTGCTCCCTGCTCCTTAACAATATGGGCTAGCAGGGTCTTCGCTCTGAGTAGCACATTCCAATGGGCCTGCGGTCCTGGGGAAAACGTCCCTTGTCCTGTTATAGAATTAGCTCCTTTCAAGGCCTGGATGGTGCTACTGCCGGCTAGTTGTCGACTACAGATAGCAGCAGAGCAAACGGGACGTTACAGATAACAGAACAAGCAGGACGTGGGCTAAGCTTGTAAAAACTTCTACCATGGGCAAGGGGCAGGGTCGGGTTTTACACAAGTTCCTGCCCAATTATGAGAGGTACAGGTATTAGTAAGGCGTGCTTACAAACTATTAAAAGGCTCCCCCATTCTGAAGCAGCAACCGTCTTGCTGTTTATGTAAGCTGTTCAGGGTATAGAGATGAAAAATAACTACCCCCAGACCCAAAGTTATTCCCCATCAGTAAGCAAAATAAAAATCACCAAGGACCCAGAGGCTGCACAAACAGGAACTTCTGAGCCCTAGTCAGCCATTGTTCACACAGGTGTCCATAAGCTCCAGGAACTAGCCTATTTTGTGTCAAAATTAGACTGCACGTATAGCATTGTATAGCATAAAACTACTCTCTGACAGTTGAATGGGACCCAGTGTCTGAGAACTTCCCATTGGTTTCCACCAGCCTGGGAAGCTCCCCAATCCCCATCTTATCTCATCCGACCACCGGATGGGTGTAAATCTGTGACATTTGCCTTTGAAAAGACTGTGTAAACCCTGACTCTCAGCCTCTCCCCTGCACCTCACAGCATCACTGCTTTGAGGTGTGAGTGGACCAGTTCCTCACCGGCTCCCTTAATCTATGGCCAACTGGCCACAGTTCCTTAGTTAGCAAAAGCATGAGTTAAACTTTAAGATGACAGCACTATGGTTCTGATCTGGGGTCTTTCACCATTGTAGTAAATGAAAGCCATGGTCATGACTTGGAAGGCAGACGTGGCTTGTTTCTGTCCGGCAAGGTGGCTTCAAGGCCAGGGGTGGCAGCAGAGAACCTGCGTCTCCCCAGGCCTATCCAACGGTGACCAGTGAGGTAGAGAGGTGAAAGCACCCACTGTGAGGTGGCAAACCTCTCTCTAGAGCTCCTAAAGTTTGCTTTCCATCCCGTAGCACATCCATCTTCCTCCTTCCCATGACCTGGCTGCTTAAAGTACTTTACAGCCAAGAAAGTTCAAATCCCTCTTAAGGCAGACAAACACGTCCCACCCCGGGAATTTCCATCTCCTCCCTCAGGGGCCTTCCAATCCACTGACTTTTATGGCCAGCTTAACACCAGAGGAGGAGGTGAGGAAATGTTGTTATTTATGCTACTCTGCTGCCTCGCCTTTGTTTTCTAATATGATGTTTCATCTAGTCATATCAAAATTGTTCTCACTAATATACATTATCAGAGGTAGCATTTTCATTATTCTGAGGGGAATTAATCAACTCTGCTAATTTGCCTGAAAATTAAGCACAGATAGCAAAACATTTAAGCCTTGCAGTGGCTGAGATACCAAGATGAATTGAATTCTGCTTTTTACTCTGCCTCCCTGGCCCGTGGATGCCTCCCTGCTGTCACATTCCCAGGCAGGGGCAGAGCCAGCAGAGGGGCTGGCTTTTCCCTCATTTGGTTTGTAGCTTCAGTGCTTGGGTTGTGTCCTGGGGCCTTATGGCTGCAGGGGAGTCTCTGAGCTATTCTATTCAAGATTTGAATAGAAGACAAAACCAAGTAATGACATCAACCCATGGTGAAGTGGCCTGGGCTTGTTTCTACTGGAGGCCCTGTCACCTGGGGAGCCCAGCCTGGCCCATGGTGGGTGTGTGACACCCCGCTCCTCCCTCCAGGTCCTCTGGTATTAGGGACAATAAACTATTCTTGTGTTTAAGCCCGGTTTTTAGATTTATTTCTGGTTTGACAAGCTGCCAAGTGCGACTCTGATACCCATAGAAAATCACATTCAGGGATTTTAGTGACACGTTCACTGTAACCCGTGGAAAAGGGAATTGTTTAGCTTATGATATTACTTAGCTGTTTTTGCCCTAATGTAATGTGTTGGTATATTTATTGCATACTTGGAGAAATCTAATCATTCCTATGAGATTACTTTTGATTGGGAATGTATAATAAATTCACTTTGGTGTTTCCCTCCTTGCATAAATCTTTGCCTTTCTCTAAATTAGGGACTGTAATTGGCAAATTACTCAGGATCCCCCTTTGATACCAAATGTGTTAGCATGTTTATTGAGACTTTATTAGAAGAGGTTACTGCGCAGTTGGAAATGAATGGTTCCTGGTGGTTATTTTTGCTTTTTGAGGAGTGTCTCGTTATCTGTCAGTAGGGTTTGCACGGCTGAGGGGTGACTGCTTTCTCTTCTGCAGACTTGGGGCCATTCCCTAGGCTGCATCCAGGAGAGGACCTTCTGTCCTCTCCCCTGAAGACCGTGCCCGGATGGCTCACTTGTGAAGCATGAGCTGGGTTAGACAGCTCAAGTGACCGGCTGAACGGCCACTGTGACTGTCCTATGGATGGCCAGAGTGGTTCCCTTGACTCAGACAGAGGAGGCTGGACAGGAGCAGAGTCAGCTCACCCAGGCTGGAAAGATGGAGGTCCTGCTTAGAGACACGTGGCTAATCCTGCAAGGGCTGTTGGCAGTTCTCCCATGCCCCCCCCCTTGCTGCTCAGAGCTGGGGGACTCAGTGTCTGCGGTGAGCCCTGGATCCACAGAATTCTTCCTTTGGTTTTTGTTGTGATTGTTTTATTCTGAACCCGGGGTAAGACGCGCTGGATGATCATAGATGATTGAAATGAATGGGGAGTGAGTGGCCCCTCACCTCCAATGGTAGTGACGGCAGAGGCCAGGCAGCTGCCAAGCTCGGCTCTTCCCCACGGCCAGGGCCTCTGCTGAGTTCTCCTGGGCTGTGGTCTCTGCTGACCAGGGCAAGTGCAAGCGCCTGGGGGCCCAAAATGTGCTCCACCTGCTTATTTCTTGTTTCGCTTGGAGCTTCAAAACATTGTCACAGACTAGGAAATTTGGCCCAGGCTTGAACCTATGAAGGGAAGATTTTAGTCTACAGATTGAAGAGAAGCTGAGAAGTGTCCTTTAAATGGCCAGCACAACCAATGACCACTCTGCAGCAAGCACCAGTCTAAGTACTCAGGTACAGAGAAAATGGGTCTGCATCATCCTTCTGAGAAATTTGCCCACAGTGGGACTAACAGACATGTTCTCAACTAAAATCTTTCTCCAGTGCAGGAGACGACCGCTAAAATACTCATAAATCTTCAAGAGAGAAAAAGCCATCTGGCCTTGGGAGTTTGCAGGCCTCGAGGAGGATGTATTGGGGACAGAAGGCTGGGGACAGAGTCCTGCTGCTGGCAGTGTCTGGTTGTCTGGCTCCCACTGGCTAGAATGTGAGTCTGCAGCTAAAGGGACATGGTTTGAGACTGCAGCCCTGAGATGCAGGGATAGAGCACGCTGCCTTCTTGGGAAGAGGCTCTGGACATCACTAATTCAAGTGCCCACTCCTGCTGCGCAGACCGCACTCAGGACAGGCACAGGGACCAGACAGCAAGGTCAGCGTTGGGCCGTTCTCTGCGAGAGGCAGCCTGGCAGGGAGGCCCTGACCCTCTCGGCCCATGGTAACCAAATACAGCGGCCTGGTGGGGTGGGCCGGCGTGCGGGCATGCTGGGATGGGATTCCCTTTATAAATCAGAAGTGGTTCAGTAAGCCTCACAGAGTTCATCTTCACGTTTGCTGCACCTCTCAGCCCTGCCCCTGTGCCATGAGCGCCTGCCTCCGCCCTGGCTCCAGACCCTGGCAGTGTTCTGCCTCCCAGCTTCTGCTCTGCGGCAAGACTGAGGACCCAGAGAGCCTTCGCCACAGACCCCAGCTGTCAATCACCATTCGGATAGATGGCAGGCTTGACCACATTCCTCAGCGCCATTAAAAGAATACATACTGAATCAAATTGTTCTTTTATCATATAAACATTTATAGGCACAGTATAAAGTACCAGATACAATTTATCAGACATAAATGCTAAGCATAAATGTCACTCTAATAAAAATCTTAAAGACGAAAGTATCATTCAGAAATAACTGTCTCACAGGCTGAACGCGAGCGATATTTTGTGAACGATGGTGGTGGGGGATTAGGGTAGGCCAGAACCCTGGCCCAGGAGACCCCGTGCAGCACTGCCCCCACACAGGTAGCTTCGGGGGGAGGGGTTCCAGGCAGGGATTCCTGAGCCCTCACCCCCAGTTGCACCCCATGAGAAGGGACAGCTTGGCAGGTTTCTTGTTTGCTTCTCGGGGGCCTCCTGGCCTTGGCTGACCGTGGACTCCACACTTGTTTTGGGGAATGACCAGATGGAGGCGTATCCCAGGCTGTAGTCACTGTGCCGGCATTGGCACAAGTTGCTTACCCCTTCCTCCTCTGGATTCTTCAAAAACTATGTGAACTGGAGGCAGAGACATGATGCAACCCATAAGTGGAATTTGAGGATTTGCGAATAATATATTTTTCCACAATAGTTTGGGGTCAATTGTGGCCCTTTGTATGTAAGGGACAATGAAACACCATCCATCTTCAAAAAAAAAACCCGAAACATAGTCCCTTCCAAATGACGCTTCACTAGTATCAAGAGGGGACCCTCTCACACCTGTCACCATCTGTGGTTGGAGCATAGAAACCACGTAAAACACAGACTGCTCATTTTGAGAAAATGCTGTTTTGTAGTTACTCGTCTGTGTCCAGCTCCCACTAACAGCTGTGAGAGTCCACCCGAGGCCAGCAGTGGCCCGGCCAGGCCGGCAGAGAGCTCCATCTTTGCTGAAGACAGCTGACCATGAGCTCTCAAGTCTGAGCGCAAGAAATGGGCTCCTCTACCCGCGTCCTCACTGTGTGCTGTCCAGTCCCCTGCTGTGACCTGACGACCGCTCCCTGCAGCTTCAAGAGCAAGAGCTGTACTGGCCACAAATGCCGTGGGGCATTCATTTCCTGACACGAAGCAAGCGTGTGCTTTAGCATCACAGGTGAAGCTGTGAAGAGAGAAGAGAAAGCCACGCAACATTTCCTAAGGACCAGAGGTCACAGTCCCCTGCTGTGGCCCTCCAGCCTCCTCCACAGAATGCAAGCCCCACTGAGACCAGCCTGGGCCTGCCGCACTGCCAGCCCTGCTTGGGAGAAGAGACTTCTGAAAACATGCTCAAGTGAATGAAAACAGACGTCAGTGATGGTGTTTCCTGTTGTCCCCATGTGAACCCATGGAAGTTAGAAACCTGCTGACCGGCGTGTGTTGTTTGCAGACGCGCTCTAGTGCAATGACATTTTCATTAAAAACAATCCTGCGTGGTTTCTTTCTTTTCTCGTGAAAATCACACACATATTCACTTTGCTTCACAAGTGCATTCTAACAGTGAAGGAGAAGAATATTTAAACCTAGCGTAGATTGAAATACTCAGTGTGGAACGATCTTAGTCTGAATGGTTCAGAACACAAAATCATGCAGACGGGATCCTGGGATTTTCCATCCTACAGAACCCTTTGCTCAGAGGATGCCTCCATTAATTAGTGTTCCCCTTGTGGGCACATGCTGCAGGCACATCTGACTCTTCAAGGACAGTACAATGGATAAGTACCTTCCCCCCATTTTCGCATCACGTTGTTCTGGTTTTGTCATTAAACATGGGACACGTTGAGTGTCTGAAATCGTTTTCAAACACGAGGCTTGGACCAGTGAGAAGAAACCACTCACACGTTTGCTTGCTTGGGGAGTTAACAAGTGTGGTGCATTACTTTACAGTTCATTTCTTTTCTCATTTTCAGAAATTGAGAAGGGGGGCTGTGGGGACCCCGGCATTCCTGCCTACGGGAAGCGGACCGGCAGCAGCTTCCTGCACGGAGAGACACTGGCCTTCGAGTGCCAGCCAGCCTTCGAGCTGGTCGGAGAGCGGGTCATCACCTGCCAACAGAACAACCAGTGGTCAGGCAACAAGCCGGGCTGCGTGTGTGAGTACCGCTGTGCACGCTGTGTGTGTGTGTGTGTGCCTGTGTGTGTGTGCCTGTGTGTGCGTGTGTGTGTGCGTGCATGTGTGTGTGCGTGTGTGTGCGCGTGCATGTGTGTGTGCGTGTGTGTGCCTGTGTGTGTGCCTGTGTGTGTGCCTGTGTGTGTGTGTATACCGGGCCTGCCACGTGTGAGGCACACTCTCGGAAGGAAGGAAGGCTTATCCTTTGTGAGTAACTGCACCAACCTGTGGGAGCCAAGGTGAATCTTGACGTGTGCGAGCTACACTCGGGCCACAAGCCGTCCCTCTAGAAGAGGAATTCTTTTTTTTTTTTTTGCCAGTCCTGGGCTTGAGCTCAGGGCCTGAGCACTGTCCTTGGACTTTCTCAAGGCTAGCGCTCTACCACTTGAGTCTCAGCACCACTTCCAGCCTTTTTGTATGTATGTGGAACCGAGGAATCAAACCCGGGTCTTCACGCATGCTAGGCAAGCACTCTACCACTAGGCCAAACTCCTGGCCCTAGAAGAGGAATTCTTAACACATGCTACAAGAGATTCTTTTGTCTATCGTTTGCAGTTGGAACACGCTCGGGTGTTCTTAGGTCCCTAATTACGAAGCTTTGCTCTGTAGCTAGAGAGCTGTGGGATCTCTTGGCCGCTGTGCTGCGCGACGTGGGTCTGCAGCCGCGGGACGGGGCGGAGTGGGGCGTGAGGCCGCTGAGGGTGTGCTCTTGTCTCCGCAGTCTCCTGTTTCTTCAACTTCACGGCCTCGTCGGGCATCATCCTGTCCCCGAACTACCCCGAGGAGTACGGAAACAACATGCACTGTGTCTGGCTGATCATAGCTGAGCCGGGGAGCCGCATCCACCTCATCTTCAACGACTTCGACGTGGAGCCCCAGTTCGACTTCCTCGCCATCAAAGACGACGGGCTCTCCGAAATCAGCGTCCTTGGCACCTTTTCTGGCAACGAAGTGCCAGCCCAGCTGGCCAGCAGCGGGCACATAGTGCGACTGGAGTTTCAGTCCGACCACTCCACCACCGGCCGGGGGTTCAACATCACCTACACCAGTGAGTGCCCGGCCCGGGGTCTGGCGCCAGAGCCGTCACGGCCATGAGCCATGGAGAGGCAGAGGCAGCTGAAGGGGACACATCAGAAGTTAGGGAGTTGCTACGGAAGTAGCGAGAGTACAAAACCATGCACTAACCCGAATCCACACGTGAAGCGCTTCTTACCTGAGTGTCTCGGCCAACTCCATGGGAGAGGGCCTGCCTCTCCAACTCTTTTCCCTCTCTCTCTGGTCATCCACCCATCGTCCACCCACCCATTCATCCACCCACACGTCTGCAAAGCAGGTGTTGCAGACTGTGTTGTAGAAGAAATAAAGCGACCTTTATATGAATAACAACAAGCGTCCCATTTATGGACAACTTTCCTTGATATTCTACTCAGAATCGTCCAGTGATTGTATTTCAGCCAGTTGGTGTTACTGTAATTCCAGGATGTAGGTTTACTATTACTTATTTTATAAATAAAACTGAGTGGCCTTAACACATGAGTGTAATCTGCCCAGTGTCAAATAACAAAGCCGAGGACGCCCTCTCCCCAGGGCAGTGCACCTGACGCCAGCGCTTCTTTACGCAGTAAGGCGCTACGTACATGGAAGTCCGTTCTTCCATCGCTCCTCCCTCTTCCTCCCTCTCCTCTTACTCTCACAAATATTGATATGCAGTTTATTCAGTGTACTGATCAGAAACGTGACTCAGATGAGGGGAAGACCGCGTGGTGACTAGGTTGCTTTTTTTATGTTTCACTTGATTTTGTGGACACTGGGTGACCTTGATCCTGCTTCCTTCCTCCTCTCCACCTCAGCATTTGGCCAGAACGAGTGCCACGATCCGGGCATTCCTGTGAACGGGCGGCGCTTTGGTGACCGGTTCCTGCTGGGGAGCTCCGTGTCGTTCCACTGCGATGACGGCTTCGTGAAGACGCAGGGGTCGGAGTCCATCACCTGCATCCTGCAGGATGGGAACGTGGTGTGGAGCTCCACAGTGCCCCGCTGCGAAGGTGAGCCCTGCCCGCGGCCGCCTCCCGGGCCGCCGAGCACCCACCACACCCACACCACTGCAGGGCGTGGTAAAGGCTTCCTCCTCACCTCCTCAGGCAGGGCTGGCTTCTCATGCCGGCTCTGGGCCTCCACGGGGCCCCGGGGCCTCTGGAAGCATCCCTGGTCTCTGCCTTCCTCTGGTGGTGTCCTGCTCACATCTGACTCAGTGTCCACACCCCCTTGATCGGGGCTGGTGAGCACTGCATTAGGAGTCTCTCCATTCCATTTCAAATGCATCCAAATGCAGCAATTCTGTGCCTATTCTATAATACTGCTCACCCTGATCCCCAAACCCAGCCATGGGCCCATGCTCTGGGCCACAGGCTGTGGCCGGTAATGTGGGCTGAGCAGGCAGAGCCCAGCACACAGCAGCAAGGCCATTCTTCACCATTTTGCATTGATCATAATAACTAGTGTAAATACCCACCTAATAAGAGGGGGAGAAGACATTTGCAGAGAAAAATCTGTGGCCGTCAACTATTGCTTATTTCCTAAATGTTTTGGAATACTCATATCTTCCCTAACTTTTCATTCCAATGAGCTAAGAAAATCTTTTCAACCTTATTTCCAGTCAATACCAAAGAAACACAAATTCAAAAAGAGAAGTTATTCAGAGCCCTTATCACTATGCCTGATAAAAATTCAAATACGCTAAGAAATATCTCATTAACAAAGTAATTTATAAAGCCAGCATTCTTGGCCATGCATATAAAAATCACAGTATCATAATAAAAATTTATATTGAGATGTTAATTGTTCCTTGTTTTTGAGCCTTGAATTACACATTTAAGGTTCATATCATGAAATATTAGAACAAATTTGAAAATATATTTGTTCATAAATGCTTTCCACGGTATTCATAAGAGCAGAGTTGGATAAAACTGAGATTAAATAGCAGAGGAGGAATAGTTGGGCAGATATAATATAGTTGTATGTCAGATCATAACATGAAATAGGTGCTAGAATTGTTTGAAAAAACATAGATATAAAAATCTGATAGAGAATATATAAGCTTATAAATATGAAGTACTTATGAGGTATTAAAATACCAAGGCATTTTAATGTGTTAGTATCATGATAATGCTGAAACAAGAAAAAAATGCTGCATGCTAAAATGTTGATCGTGGTAATAACTTTTCTTTTTCTCAGTTGTCCAAGGCAACATGTACTCATTTATTTATTTTGTCACACTAGTGGAATTCGGGGATGGGCAACTGCTTGTCAAGGCTCCAGCTGTAGCACAATTTCTCTTTTAATAAGTAATCAGAAAAGGTCCGCACGCTTGGGACGTCCCCACTACGTGCAGCGTGCTGACCTAACACCCCAACCCACGGCCTCCGGCAGGGCTGAGCAGAACCAATGTGCACGGAACTAAGTCAGAAGCCTCGTGGATGGGTGAGGGTGTCTCACACCTCGACCCGCCCGGCCTGACCTCCAGAGTCGCTCACCGATTCTGAAGGTACAACCAGGTCCTGTCTTCTCATTGTCCGGCTGAGTTACAGTGCACAAGCGTGTTGTAGCTTCTTCCACAACCTGCCACAGCCACTTGGCTCAGCAGCCATACGAGATCCAGATGGAAAACTGTAGTGCAAAAAAAATACAATTTTATATTTTGTTTATGTATTTCAAATGCATCATTTTTGCATTTTGAATGTTACAGATATGACTAGATGGATAACTTTGATGTTTTGTTTTAGTTTTTTGTTAGTATAAAGTTGACATACAGAGCCTTGATTCTTTATTACTAGTACACGGGATAACTGGTAAGGGTCTACAGTTAATTGTGTTTATAACTACCTCTTGAACCAAATGTGCCCCTCCTGACAGCACAACACACGTGCTTCCCTGAGATGGCGTGGCCAGCCTCTGCTCTCATCCGCCGTGATTCTGGCCTCCTCTGTGGCTCCTCTCTGCGGTCTCTGTCTGCAGTTGTGTGGTGAGCTTCGTGTAAGCAGAGGCCTCGGGAGGACCCCGGGGGAAAGGACTGGTGAGCAGGCTGGTGACAGGGAGCCAGAGGTCAGATGAAAGGAAAACGGCCCCATAAAAGTAGCAGATAATCCCCCATCCATCACCCGGAAGACCGCCACCTTTGGTTAGCAAAGGAGACCACTGCGAAACGTTCCCGACGAAGCACCCTAAAGATGTTTCTGCTAGGACCCAAGGGCGGCGAGCCTCAGAGAGGCAGGAAACACACAGGCAATGTGGCGGACGAGACCCCGGCCCAGGACTCGCTGAGCAGAAATGCAAGTCCAACCTGCAGAGCATCCAAGGATTGAAAAGACGCAATTCCAACCACAAGGCAGACTGAAGGATGGGCGTTTAGTGTTTGCTCCAGAGTCGGTGTAAAAATCAAGTGTATCATTGGCCACCTCAATAAACTGAAAAAAATCTAGCTCATACAGTGTTTAATAAGAACAGAGCTACAAAAACAAATCTAAACCCAAAGGGCCCATTTTAGTTAAGTGTCTGCTGAAGAAAAATTCCAGTGTTAGTTCTTCTACTACCTGGGACCACAGGAAAAGTCTTCTTTCTATGAAGAAAAATGTGAACCAGCCAAAACAAGGCCGTGGGGAAACTATACATCTCACAGGTCTCCCACATGAGAACTTGAAATAAATGACCTTAATACACACAGCTGGGAAACGTAAAAAGACTAAACTAGCAAAGAAACAGAGTCCAGACTATGAAACCAGTGAAAGCCTCACCTTTGTAACAGCCAGGCAAAGCAAGTGTGAGTTCACACTGCTCAGACAAACTCTACTTGAAGGAACAAGTAGGAACGTTACGGGGTTTTAGACCCATCAGAGAGAAATTATTTTCCTAAAGAATGAGGAGCTCATCTAGGTGTAATTGTTAAGCTAAAAGTGTGCTATTTATTCTGATAGAATTTTCTGGGTCCCAGCATGCTGTGGCCCTCGCCGTCTGTCTCCTACCCCTAACCTGCTGGGTGCGCCGTGCCCCGGCTCAGGGCTGCGTACGATAAGAGAAGTCCATCGAATTCCAAATGCATGTAAGATCTCAGGACGTTGATCTCAGGACATTGCAGGGTACAGAGGTCACCACTGAAGGTCATTTAGCACAGGAGACAGGAGTCTGATAAGCTGGGTTGACAATAGCAGCAGGGACATCAACTACAGGTGCTGCTTTCAGGAAGTGTGGTTTCCGAGGAGGAAGTGGGCTTTAATACAGAAAATGCGTCAAGTCCACAAAGGCGGAAGCGGGCGTGTTGTCCGCTGAGCTGCTTCCCGTGTCTTCCTCTGCTCAGTTTGCCTGACGGGAGTTTGTGTCTTGCTCAGCTCCTTGCGGAGGGCACCTGACAGCGCCCAGTGGAGTCATTCTGCCCCCTGGATGGCCCGGGTATTACAGAGATTCCTTAAGTTGTGAGTGGATCATTGAAGCAAAACCGGGACATTCCATCAAAATAACATTTGATAGGTAAGTCAAGCTCTTCCCCTCCTCAGCTGCCCCCAATCTCCGAGGCTTCCTAGAGGAGTCAGTGCCTCTTGGCTCCCCAAGGGAGCCTCTGAGCAAGTGAGCAGGTGGACACAGGAGGCAGACCAGCTCTTTCTGGCCTGCCAGTTGTGCTATGGCTGGGACCCTGTTTCCGAGTGGCTTTGATCTTTTCCTTTCTATTCCCTGCAAATGTAAGAATGCCATTTGAGCTCTTGGTGCTAAATTGCTCTGCCACTGGTGTCAACATTTACATGGACTGGATGATTGACAACTAAGAACATTTTGTTGGTGGTTATGGAACAAACCTTGTGCTATGCACCATAAGAGGTCTCCGGCACCACTGGATTTCCCTGGGCCCGCCTTCCTCTGGCCTAAACTCAGGAAACGCAAACACCACTGTGCCATTTCCTTTTCATCCCTTACTCACTTCATAATCATTGTTAATATCCACACACGAACGTTTCCAGCGAGGCTTGAGTCCTCTTTAATGATTATTTTTATTTGACGTAATTGTTCTCACCTCTGTTGGGTGATACTAATTCCCAGTAGGATACTCCTTCCAAACTAAGGCAAAGATTTGGTTTGGTTCATACATATTGGTGAGTGACTCCAGTTTAAATGTTTAATATATTAGATTTTCTTTTCTTTTTACATTTTTTCTTTTTTATTATTATCTTTACCCAGTTGTACCAAGGAGGTGCCATTTAACAAAGCAGTTTATTAGATTTGGTTTTCAGGTTTTTTTTTAATTTTTATGATTTTCAGGATAAGAGTGAGATACAGAACACCAAGTTCCCAGCAGAAGCTATCAAATTTAAATCACTTAGTAGAAATGGTGCCTTCTCATTTCCCTTTTCAGGGTCAGTTAGCACTTTTGTCTCTCTCAACTAGTTGAAGAGGATACATGTTAAAATTTTTCTTAATCTGGTTCTTTCAATATTATTTCACAGAGGTATTTTGTGAATTTCCACATCACATACCTTGCATATGTGAATATGTGATGTTTTTAGATGAGTGTTTTTATTTTTTACAGCAAATGTACTTTCTCTAAAGATTAATTTATTGCTGTGTTATTCTTTCTAATATTTCATGCCTGGCCCAGGGCTGACACTCTCAGAGGGTGTGTGCTGTGTACAGATTGCAATTCCATGCAGAAGGGGTTGTGGCATGAGATGTGTCAGGCTGGGCATGTGTGACGGCAGGTGGAGTTGTCTGCTGCTCAGAGCTCTTGGAAGCCTCATGGCTGTTGTCATTGACTCATAATCTCTCCTGGGTGTCCCTCAGAAGAAGGAGAGGACTGCGTTAGTGTGAGATCACTAATAAGATTGGCTTCCCATATGCCAAGCTCTGGAGTGTGCACTCGCACATCAGGTTATCGCAGAGTCTGTAGAGCAACAGGTACCATGCAAATGCCAAGCCAGCTGCTCCTCCACACAGGGCCTGGGCAGTGGCAGCAGTATTAGGTTCCATTGTGCAGCGTGTGCTTTGGCTTCCCTGCTGCGGAAGGAAAGAATTAAATAGGGACTTGTGGTCATCTGCCCCAGGGGAGAGTCACTGACTGACAGCAAGGCGGGACATGGCTGTGCCACCTGCCGCTCACGCTCACAAGCTCACGTCTGCACCCTGGCTTCTCTCTGGTCAGTGGAGCTCTGCATCCAGCTGAGGTCCCAGTCCAGGCATCCACGGAGTCTTGGCTCACTATGGGAGTGAGTCATAGGCTGACTATGCTTTGGCTGTCCCCAGCGGGCACAGTAGACCTTGAAACCATGGTTAGCTCTTAGAGGATGAGATGGTGCATTTAGAAAACCATCTACACGCCCGGACAGAGCCATCAGGCACCCGGGTCCCGTAGCAGCAATGTGGTGGAAATGCAATGACAGGCGAGGTTTTGGAGAGGCACCTGGAAAGTTAGGCACTTCTAACTTCTCCAAAGCCTCAAGGCTTTCTTGGTTTCTGAAGTAGCAGTTCACTCAGTTAACTGGTCCCAGTGGAGATCATGTGAGCAGAAAAGGCATCGTGCTGAGGTGCTAGGAAGTCACCCTTGCCTTGAAAGATCTGAGAGCTCGCCTTCCTGCACCGTGCCCACGTCACGGTGTCTACGATCCTGGGAGAGGCGAAGGCACGCAGACAAGCTGTGAAAGTGTAGAAGCACTTATTATTCACTAATTGCAGGTGGTCTCTACGTCTCTGTCCTATCTGGCTACATTGGTTATCGCAGTGTGCTTGATTCCAAGCTAAAAGTCACATTCGCATCTGGAAAGATACAAAATAGTTTTACATAAGATGGAGAAGTTTGGAATGTGTTTCTACTTCTAGGAAAACAGAAAACATATCCCCCAATTTTATTATCTGTCTGTCTGTCTGTCTGTCTGTATCTATATGTTTGTAAGTCTGTCTGTCACTTTCTGTGTGTCTGTCTCTCTCTCTCTCTCTCTCTCTCTCTCTCTCTCTCTCTCTCTCTCTCTCTCTCTCTCTCTCTCTCTCTCTCTTCATTTGCATAGACGTGCATTGTATTATGGTCCTAACCAAAGGATGGCAGCACTGTGGGAAGTCTGAGGTCTAACACTGCCCCGATTGGCTCCTGTGTCTGATACCCCTTTGTGCAGATTCCAGACGGAAGTCAATTACGACACTCTGGAGGTGCGGGATGGGCGGGCCAGCTCGTCTCCGCTGATCGGGGAGTACCACGGCACGCAGGCCCCCCAGTTCCTCATCAGCACCGGCAACTACATGTGCCTCCTCTTCACCACCGACAGCAGCCGCTCCAGCGTGGGCTTCCTCATCCACTACGAGAGTGAGTCCCCGCGCCTGGTGTGCGGCCGAGGGGGAGTGCGCCTGTCTCCCGCCGGCCCTGTCAGCCAGTTAGTCATCGGGTTGGGATGCCATTTGGTATTGATGCAAAGCACAGTGGAATCGGGTTGAAAGGCGTTGTGCCTGAGCGCCAGGTGGGAGCCCGAGTCAAGCAGAAGCAAAGCAAATGCCATGCGTCTGTGGCAATTCTTCCTTTGCAGAGCAGACTCAAGGGCGGGACTTACCTTGATTTGCAGACTTCTGGTGGTTGCTCTTTTGGTCATTTTAGTATTTCTCTCTCTCTCCACACACACGCACACATGCACACACATGTACACATGAACACACACATGCACACACACATATACACATGCACAGATGCACACACACACATGCACACACATACACATATACACACATGCACACACGCACAATGCTCACACATGCACACACATGCACACACATGCTCACACATGCACACACATACACACATGTACGCACACACAATTACACGCATGCACAGATGCACACACATGCACACACATATACACACATACACACACGCACACATGCTCACACATGCTCACACATGCACACACATGCACACACGCACACACATGCACATTACACTAACACACTGCCTCACAATTGAATGAGTGGGCCCTACCAACAGTCTAGATTTCACCTCTTTCTTTACCTTTCTTTTTCATAGTCTTCAGAATTAATTTTAGAGCACAGTGCTCAGAAGGGCTTTAGGGGGCATCGTTTGAAGAGCAGGTGAAGAATGGAGAGAGGTGACCATATCCTAATGGCACAGCCTACTGGGCGATCTGCCCGCTGCGTGGTTTAAAGGAGTGTTTCGGGTAGTCTATGCCTGGTGGCCACACGTGTGTGCACAGGGGCACAACTGTTTTCTGGGGGCACAGATGTGATCCTTATGGCCAGGACGAAGGAGACAGTGCCCCGGTGTACTTGTCCCTGCCATAAGGTGTGCGATGGGCCACAGGTGATGGGCTTCTCAGTGTCTTTGCTACGCAGAGACCGAGGAGAGCTAGGAGGAGGCAGGGGCTCCCCTGGGGTCTCGGTAACTACCTACCCCGCCTGAGGGAGCCTCAACGCATGCCTGCATCTGTAGAGGAGCCTGCTAGCTTCCCTCTGGCACCCTCCTGGGCCTGTAAAAAGGGAGACTCCTATAAACCACTCGATAAGCAGCACTGTAGCCTTAAATTGGGCTTTTATAGAGACCGGCAGCTTCCAGGCCCGCTTACACAGGAGCCACTGAGGTGAGCTCCACACGGGATGCACGCAAAGTAAACATGCGGCTTTGTTCTTAAACGGCACACACATTGGCACCTGGTTTACAAAGGCTTTAGGCTTCAACTAAAAACAGTTGAACGAGAACTTAAGTATTAGTCTAGTCACAATAAGATCCATCAGCCCATGCATTTCCTTGAGTTGTCAGGAAAGGGAATTCTCTAAGCTTTCTTGGAGCCTTGCTGGCCCATCTTCCGAGTTAATTGGCGGTGTGTCTCAGCGGTGAGCGCTCATGGTTCTTGTTGCCCCTGGTCCACACCCCGCGCCCCTCCCATCCCCCTCCTGGCTAGCTGCCCACTTTAAATTTCCATCATCTTGTTAGGGCAAGTCTGGAAATGGTACCTCATCCAGAGGGTTCATGATTAAACGTATTGCTGCATTTGTGTCATTTCCATGCTTCAGGGTCAGGCGTAGTGATGCATGCCTAACCAGGGTGAAGAAAGCAGGAGAAACACATTCCAAGGCCACGGCCGGTCCAGACAATTTAATCTAATCTGAGAGGGGGAGGGGCACAAGTGACGGAGCGAGCATGAGTCCCTGAGTTTAATCCCCAGGAAGAGAAATTTTTAAAGTTCTACAGTTTGGTTTTGTCTAATTGTCTTTCTCTTAAAAAGCTTGGATTATAACTGATCAATGTCATGTTAGATGCGGATCATTAATATATTATTTTCACATTGTATGCAAGAGTGATTCTACAAAAAATATCTGAAGAAATGAAGTGATTTGGGGCCGGGAGTTTGGCCCAGTGGTAGAGTGCTGGCCTAGCACACAGGAAGACCCCGGTGATTCCTAGGTACCACATACATAGAAAAGGCTGTATGTGGTGCTGTGGCTCCAGTGGTAGAGCTCTAGCCGTGAGAAAGTCCAAGGACAGTGCTCAGGCCCTGAGCCCAAGCCCAGGAGGCTGGGGAGTGAGGCCTTTTCTCCGGGCTGACTCTGAAGTGGGCTTGGGTGTGGGGGTCAGTGAAGCTGTGAGGAGGAAGAGCACCGAGTGGGCGGACTCCAGGCTGAGCACCCAGTGGCCTCATGCCGCTTGCTGCCGGGAGCTCCAGCCAGGGCACGGGTGTTGCCACAATCCATGTCTGCCAGCTATTGCTAGTTGGAGGTTGTGTATGGTTTTCAAGGACTTCAACTAGGGCTTTGAAAGATACTTCCTGGAAAAAGGGAGTGGTGAGCCTTTCCTTGTCTTCTCTGCATGGCCGTACCAGGTTTCCCTTTGAAAAGGTTGCGGACACACTCGTGTTCGTGTTGTCTGTGCTGCCTGCGGAGCCCGGGGTCATCATGACACGCGCAGCCTGTGGCCCTCTGCGTGCAGAAGCCTTCTCCAAGCGGAAGGAGCTCCCAGGCCGCCCGAGGGTAGAGGAACCTGGGCGGATGAGTCAGAGGACCCTGGGATCGCCAGAGTGGGTGTGCGGGCAGGGGCGTCAGGAGGCTCCCGCTCAGAGCAGGGCCACACGGGTGGGTGGTGAGAGGTGCAGCTGGGCACAGCGCCTGCCTGCAAGCAGAGCCTTTCGTCTTGCTGCCCACTTTTGTTGGCAATTCAGCACACTGGCCCAAGGGATGGAGTGCTGCATTCATTCTCCACCTGCCCAGCCTGTAGGGTGGACCGGCATCGCCTTGGCCAGGACCCTGCATGAATAACCAAGAGCCCTCTCAGCCCTCAGTGAGTGCCGGGAGCAGATGATGGCAGGACCTGGGTGTCCTCTGGTCACGTGGCTTCTTAATTGTAGCTCGGGCACCGCCTCCTCCTCTGCCCTCTTGGCCACATTTTATTCTACTGGATAGGAAAGAGCACCAGTGACTGCTTGTTATTCAGAGACCCTCCCTTGAGTTTGTGTTTCAGGAGGAAGGCTTATTCAGCAGTCGCCTCACTCCCAAGCCTCGGACACAGTGCAGCCAGTGACGAGAGATAGCATCTCGAGGGACCACTACAGGGGACTTGAAAGTTTGAAAAGCGCTGTGTGGTTTTTATTAAGCTCTCAGACATCACGGAGAAAGTCATGACTCTCACTGAGAGTGGAATCACAATGGCAGCGGCACTTTGCCGCTCTGTATCAATAGTTCAATGGTATTCGCATTATTCGCTCCTGCTTTATCATTTCACAGAAAAACTACTCTAGAAAAGGAAATGTGCAGCAGTAAAGCATTCTTCACTAGGTGCTGGTGGCTCACACTGTGATCTGAGCTACTCAGGAGGCTGAGATCTGTGGACTGTGGTTCAAAGGCCGCCCAGGCAGAAAAGTCCCCACCAGACTCTGTGCTCCACTCAACCACTCAAAAATCAGAAGTCGAGCTGTGGCTCAAAGTGGTAGAGCACTAGACTTGTGTAAAAGAGCTCAAGGACAGTGCCCAGGCCCTGAGCTAAAGCATAGAGAGAACTTGTTATATTGATGTGACCTAAAAACTCAACCTTACCCTTTACGTGCAGATTTTTAAGTCACGCGGATCTGGGGAGGCACTTTTAGAACAGTGGCCCTATTGTGATGTTGAATCCCATCGCGTGTGTACACGACTGGGCGTGTGTGTACAACATTGAAAATGACAGTATGAATGCCCAATCTAACTATGACATAGAGCATGAACCGAAGGAGTGGGGGAGGGATGCAGAGAGGAAACAGGAAGAAACCTTAGGCTTCTTTGGACAGCTCACTGATTTTCCAGTGGGAAAGAAGGAAAATCCAGAGGCCAATGAGTGGCTCAAGGTTGTCTGCTCTGGGTAGATGGCGTAACAGTGTGAATTTCTCCACTCTGCAGTACTGTTTTGTGTTGCGCTCTTGGGTTGCCATGCGTTCAGCAAACAGCTCACCGTCAGCTCTCCACTGGGATGAATCCCGGTCAGACAGCGGTAGCGAGGCGTCCTGTAACTCGTCTCTCTGTGTCCAGGTGTGACTCTGGAGTCCGACTCCTGCCTGGACCCTGGAATCCCCGTGAACGGCCATCGGCATGGCAGCGACTTCGGCCTCCGTGCCACGGTGACCTTCAGCTGTGACCCCGGATACACGCTGAGTGACGAGGCACCGCTCTTCTGCGAGCAGAACCACCAGTGGAACCACGCCCTCCCCAGCTGCGACGGTGGGTGGGGGCGGTGGGGTGTGCGGGCGGGCGGGCAAGGAGAGGCCAGGCGACTGCGCTGTGCCTCCTCTCTGAAAAGTCACAGGCCTTACGCCATGGCTCGCCCAGGGTTGGCTGGTGGAAGTGTCTCTCTGTACTAGCAGCTATGACCATTCGGAATTGAGAGAGGGAAATGATGCACTGTTCTTCAACCTTACAGGAAGCGCGCAGAGCTGGCTCTGTGCGGCTCTCTACAGAAGGCATTTACTGCTAATCTAGTGTGGAATCAGAGTCAAATCTGGACACAGAGGCTCAGGACGTGACTCTGGTCCACGTCCAGGGGTGGAATAGGCCTGCCTGTCTCATCTGTCTGCTGTTTCACCTGTCTGTCTTATCAGTCTGTCTTGTCTGCCTGCCTTCCCTCCCTCGAACTATTCCCTCTCCCAGTGCCCTCACACTGGGCTCACAAGCCTCCTGGAGATTTTCCATTGGTCTCTGCAGACATCTTACAGAGATCTGCTTCTGCAAATCTCAGATAAATAATATGCTTTATTATTGTGATACTGGATGGCTCAGTCTTACATATATGCATATACATATATACACACACATGGATATACATGTCATTTATAGTATTTTCCAAAAATCTACATTTGGAGTTAAACTATATAATCACAACATAATATCATTTCCATATAAAATACAGAAATTAAATCTACAAATGGAAATTATATGACATATGTACATTTTTTAAAATTTTCTATAGTTTTCTAATCTGTATAGCGATTTCTGTCCAGATATTACACGTCTCTTGATTAAACTCTTTGACGTCTTTGAAGCAATGGTAGAAGAAACAGTGGTTTTAGAACAACTGTGCATAGTTGAAGACCACTTAAAGCCTTTGACCTTTGCACCAGAGACCAACCCCGACAGTAACTGGTGCAGGAGGAGGTTCAGAACAGACCGGCACCAGTGGCAGGCCAGGAGGTCAGAAGTCGCAGGCCCATGACAGGAGCGCAGGAACGCAGGACCAGCTGGTGGGCACCGAGCTGGGTCACCTGGCCCTGAGCCAGGGCCTGGGAAACGCTGGGTGAGCCCGCTGGGCTCACCTGTGCACGCCTGCCCTCTTAGACCTCTTCTAGAAGAGCAAGTGTGCCAAGGCAGCTGGAGGACTTGCTTGTCCCCACACCCGGGACGTGTCCAGTGCAATCTGAGCAGTCTGGAAGCCAGATGCTGTTAGCCACAGGGCAAACCCAGGCCCAAGGGAGACATTGCCGCCCGCCTGCGGGGAGGGTTGGAAACACAAGGGTAAAGAGTGAGGACATGGGGAGCAGCCATGGTCAGGGAGAGGGCTGTGGACAGGGAGAGGGCTGTGGACAGGGAGAGGGCTGTGGACAGGGAGAGGGCTGTGGACAGAGAGAGGGCTGTGGACAGGGAGAGGGCTATGGACAGGGAGAGGGCTGTGGACAGGGAGAGGGCTATGGACAGGGAGAGGGCTGTGGACAGGGAGAGGGCTGTGGACAGGGAGAGGGCTATGGACAGGGAGAGGGCTGTGGACAGGGAGAGGGCTGTGGACAGGGTGAGGGCCGTGGACAGGGAGAGGGCTGTGGACAGGGAGAGGGCTACGGACAGGGAGAGGGCTGTGGACAGAGAGAGGGCTGTGGACAGGGAGAGGGCTGTGGACAGGGAGAGGGCTGTGGACAGGGAGAGGGCTGTGGACAGGGAGAGGGCTGTGGACAGGGAGAGGGCTGTGGACAGGGAGAGGGCTGTGGACAGGGAGAGGGAGGTGGACAGGGAGAGGGCTGTGGACGGGGAGAGGGCTGTGGTAGGGAGAGGGCTGTGGACAGGGTGAGGCCTGTGGACAGGGAGAGGGCTGTGGACAGGGAGAGGGCTGTGGACAGGGAGAGGGAGGTGGACAGGGAGAGGGAGGTGGACAGGGAGAGGGCTGTGGACAGAGAGAGGGCTGTGGACAGGGAGAGGGCTGTGGTAGGGAGAGGGCTGTGGACAGGGAAAGGGCTGTGGAGAGGGAGAGGGCTGTGGACAGGGAGAGGGCTGTGGACGGGGAGAGGGCTGTGGTAGGGAGAGGGCTGTGGACAGGGAGAGGGAGGTGGACAGGGAGAGGGCTGTGGACAGGGAGAGGGCTGTGGTAGGGAGAGGGCTGTGGACAGGGAGAGGGCTGTGGACAGGGAGAGGGCTGTGGACGGGGAGAGGGCTGTGGTAGGGAGAGGGCTGTGGACAGGGAGAGGGCTGTGGACAGAGAGAGGGCTGTGGACAGGGAGAGGGCTGTGGTAGGGAGAGGGCTGTGGACAGGGAAAGGGCTGTGGACAGGGAGAGGGCTGTGGACAGGGAGAGGGCTGTGGACGGGGAGAGGGCTGTGGTAGGGAGAGGGCTGTGGACAGGGAGAGGGAGGTGGACAGAGAGAGGGCTGTGGACAGGGAGAGGGCTGTGGACAGGGAGAGGGAGGTGGACAGGGAGAGGGCTGTGGACAGGGAGAGGGCTGTGGACAGGGAGAGGGCTGTGGTAGGGAGAGGGCTGTGGACAGGGAAAGGGCTGTGGACAGGGAGAGGGCTGTGGACAGGGAGAGGGCTGTGGACGGGGAGAGGGCTGTGGTAGGGAGAGGGCTGTGGACAGGGTGAGGCCTGTGGACAGGGAGAGGGCTGTGGACAGAGAGAGGGAGGTGGACAGAGAGAGGGCTGTGGACAGGGAGAGGGCTGTGGACAGGGAGAGGGAGGTGGACAGGGAGAGGGCTGTGGACAGAGAGAGGGCTGTGGACAGGGAGAGGGCTGTGGTAGGGAGAGGGCTGTGGACAGGGAAAGGGCTGTGGACAGGGAGAGGGCTGTGGACAGGGAGAGGGCTGTGGACAGGGAGAGGGAGGTGGACAGAGAGAGGGCCGTGGACAGGGAGAGGGCCGTGGACAGGGAGAGGGCTGTGGACAGGGAGAGGGCTGTGGACAGGGAGAGGGCTGTGGACAGGGAGAGGGCTGTGGACAGGGAGAGGGCTGTGGACAGAGAGAGGGCTGTGGACAGGGAGAGGGAGGTGGACAGGGTGAGGGCTGTGGACAGGGAGAGGGCTGTGGACAGGGAGAGGGCCGTGGACAGGGAGAGGGCTGTGGACAGGGAGAGGGCTGTGGACAGGGAGAGGGCTGTGGACAGAGAGAGGGCTGTGGACAGGGAGAGGGAGGTGGACAGGGTGAGGGCTGTGGACAGGGAGAGGGCTGTGGACAGGGAGAGGGAGGTAGACAGGGAGAGGGCTGTGGACGGGGAGAGGGCTGTGGTAGGGAGAGGGCTGTGGACAGGGTGAGGCCTGTGGACAGGGAGAGGGCTGTGGACAGGGAGAGGGAGGTAGACAGGGAGAGGGCTGTGGACGGAGAGAGGGCTGTGGTAGGGAGAGGGCTGTGGACAGGGTGAGGCCTGTGGACAGGGAGAGGGCTGTGGACAGAGAGAGGGAGGTGGACAGAGAGAGGGCTGTGGACAGGGAGAGGGCTGTGGACAGGGAGAGGGAGGTGGACAGGGAGAGGGCTGTGGACAGAGAGAGGGCTGTGGACAGGGAGAGGGCTGTGGTAGGGAGAGGGCTGTGGACAGGGAAAGGGCTGTGGACAGGGAGAGGGCTGTGGACAGGGAGAGGGCTGTGGACAGGGAGAGGGAGGTGGACAGAGAGAGGGCCGTGGACAGGGAGAGGGCCGTGGACAGGGAGAGGGCTGTGGACAGGGAGAGGGCTGTGGACGGGGAGAGGGCTGTGGACGGGGAGAGGGCTGTGGACGGGGAGAGGGCTGTGGACAGGGAGAGGGCTGTGGACAGGGAGAGGGAGGTGGACAGGGAGAGGGCTGTGGACAGGGAGAGGGCTGTGGACAGGGAGAGGGCTGTGGACAGGGAGAGGGAGGTGGACAGAGAGAGGGCCGTGGACAGGGAGAGGGCCGTGGACAGGGAGAGGGCCGTGGACAGGGAGAGGGCCGTGGACAGGGAGAGGGAGGTGGACAGGGAGAGGGCTGTGGACGGGGAGAGGGCTGTGGACGGGGAGAGGGCTGTGGTAGGGAGAGGGCTGTGGACAGGGTGAGGCCTGTGGACAGGGAGAGGGCTGTGGACAGAGGGAGGGAGGTGGACAGAGAGAGGGCTGTGGACAGGGAGAGGGCTGTGGACAGGGAGAGGGAGGTGGACAGGGAGAGGGCTGTGGACAGAGAGAGGGCTGTGGACAGGGAGAGGGCTGTGGTAGGGAGAGGGCTGTGGACAGGGAGAGGGCTGTGGACAAGGAGAGGGCTGTGGACAGGGAGAGGGAGGTGGACAGGGAGAGGGCTGTGGACAGAGAGAGGGCTGTGGACAGGGAGAGGGCTGTGGACAGAGAGAGGGCTGTGGACAGGGAGAGGGCTGTGGACAGGGAGAGGGCTGTGGACAGGGAGAGGGCTGTGGACAGAGAGAGGGCTGTGGACAGGGAGAGGGAGGTGGACAGGTGAGGGCTGTGGACAGGGAGAGGGCTGTGGACAGGGAGAGGGCTGTGGACAGGGAGAGGGCTGTGGACAGAGAGAGGGCTGTGGACAGGGAGAGGGCTGTGGACAGGGAGAGGGCTGTGGACAGGGAGAGGGCTGTGGACAGAGAGAGGGCTGTGGACAGGGAGAGGGAGGTGGACAGGTGAGGGCTGTGGACAGGGAGAGGGCTGTGGACAGGGAGAGGGCTGTGGACAGGGAGAGGGCTGTGGACAGAGAGAGGGCTGTGGACAGGGAGAGGGCTGTGGACAGAGAGAGGGCTGTGGACAGGGAGAGGGCTGTGGACAGAGAGATGGCTGTGGACAGGGAGAGGGAGGTGGACAGGGTGAGGGCTGTGGACAGGGAGAGGGCTGTGGACAGGGAGAGGGCTGTGGACAGGGAGAGGGCTGTGGACGGGGAGAGGGCTGTGGACAGAGAGAGGGCTGTGGACAGGGAGAGGGCTGTGGTAGGGAGAGGGCTGTGGTAGGGAGAGGGCTGTGGACAGGGAGAGGGCTGTGGTAGGGAGAGGGCTGTGGACAGGGAGAGGGCTGTGGTAGGGAGAGGGCTGTGGACAGGGTGAGGCCTGTGGACAGGGTGAGGCCTGTGTTCAGTGAACAGAGGCGTCATGATTAGGGAAGGGAGGGTGGGGAGGGGAGTTAGGAGCTGGGAGCTGGCATGAGCTCAGTGTGCTTTGAATGGAACTGGAAGTGTGGGGAGGAAAGGAGAGGGGAGGGGAGGAGAAGAGAGGAGGAAAGGGGCAGGGAGGGGAAGAGAAGGGAGGGAGGGGAAAGGAGGGGAGGGGAGGGGAGGGGAGGGAGGAGAAGGGAGGAGGAAAGGGGCAGGGAGGGGAAGGGAAGAGAGGGAGGGGAAAGGAGGGGAGGGGAGGGGAGGGAGGAGAAGGGAGGAGGAAAGGGGCAGGGAGGGGAAGGGAAGGGAGGGAGGGGAAAGGAGGGGAGGGGAGGGGAGGGAGGAGAAGGGAGGAGGAAAGGGGCAGGGAGGGGAAGGGAAGGGAGGGAGGGGAAAGGAGGGGAGGGGAGGGAGGAGAAGGGAGGGAGGGGAGCTGGGCTGTCAGCCCTGCCCCCTCCAAAAGAGCTCAGTCCACTTTGCAAGGCAGTGGGAGGGGCCATTGGTGGGGCATGCAGGGAGGGGTCTCCAGTGAGGACTCTTAATGTAAGCGTTTGCTGCTGCCTTCTGACTTGAATTCATGCAGATTTGAACGTTGAATCGCTAAGAGGATTAGGAACATTGCTGTGTCCTTTGCAGTATGGAAATGTCCTTTGAAGAATGATGAATTTATGGTTAAAATTGTTGGCATAGCTTCACATTTCAGATTTTCCAGGCTGATATGAGAGCCTCCATTAGTCACAAAGAAAATGTTCACTTAAATCATTCCTGACCTCTCATGTCTCAGCCACCCCTGAATCTCATGGGACTTCATGGCAACAAACCATTCATCAACAGACTATTTAAATCTCTACGACTTTACCCCAAGAATAGAATTAGCACTGATATTTTAGATTGAAGTGAAGAAGGTAAACCCTGTCCAGCCCTTTCACGTTTCTTCAGCAGTGCTCAGCACAGTTTTCAATACTTAGGAATCAGTCATTCAAGTTATGAATAAAGTAAATAGTATGATAAATTTCTCCCTTTTAACTTGGTAGGGGACAAATGCAAGAACACTTTGAATTTTTTTCATTAAATGCACATTTTTGTAAGCTGTTTATTCTTTCTACAAATAAACTTTTATTGCTAGCCACGAAGCTAGCATGTTATATTCTATCAGTATGGTGGGGGAGATATTTTTAAAAAATCACAAGAAGAAGCAAATGCTTAATTAGATGCAGAAAAATTGACTAAGTATAGAGAAATCAAAGGAAGCTACAGTCCAGTCCGGAAAGGACCCAAGTCAAGATGAATCTCTCCATAGGAGCTGTGGGAAGGGGTCTGAGGAGGAGCCTGTGGGGTGGAGGTAAGGGGTCAAAGTTCCAGGAAGGCCCCATCCCCGTCGTCCTCCATAAATGGTGTTGAGTGAAGGGCCTGGTGGACAAAAGGCGTCAAGTTGTGGCCAAAGCAAAACTGGAGGCTTGGTGGAGAGACTTAGAACAAGAAAGGGGGAAATGTTGGGGTCGGGAGCGTGGCCTAGTGTAGAGTGCTTGCCTAACATGTACGAAGCCCTGAGTTCGATTCCTTGATACCACATACACAGAAAAAAGCTGGAAATGGTGCTATGGCTCAAGTGGTAGACACTGGCCTTGAGAAAACTCAAAACAGCGCCCAAGCCATGAGTTCAAGCTCCAGAATTGCAAAAAAAAAGAAAAGAAAAAAGGAGAAATCTTGAATGTGTTCTCTCTGTCCTTTCTCAACATGTGAATCTTCCTTTCAAGGAATTCTTGATAGGCTCAGTTGGGCCCTAGATGAGGATGGGTAGGTAATAAAAATAGAAAAGTGAGTATCAAAAATTACGCTACTGCGTATATCATCACCCAGAAAGAACCCAAAATATATGAAGGAATAGCTTCATGTAATTCAAATTATCAGTGGCTAAATTGGTAGCTGCCATGGAAACAAACTAGCCCAAATTTGAATCTAATTGAGATCCATACAGACACTAAAAGGAAAGTCCAGGATTTTATTCTTTCCTCTCCTCTCCCTGGCTTGAAATTCAGTTCTCTTTGTATCAAATTCCCTTTTCCTTAAAAATGCAGGCTTTCAGCCTGGCACTTTGGCTCATTCCTGTAATCCTAGCTACTGAGGCACTGCTGGGGCATTCAGATGCTTCTTTGCTTGAGTTCTGGTTTGTTCTGCTGGGCTTCCTTCTACGTTCGGTGTCCACAGTGGATGCATGCTTGTAGCCAGCATGTAACAGCTATAAGAAAAAGGAGCGCCCCGTTTCAGTTGGCGCGCGTGTGCAGGCAGGAGTGTTAGCTCCTGCACAAACTGGGAGCCCTGGTGAAACTCTGCCCCCAGGTCACTGTAAGATGCTCACCCTCTGCCCTGCCGTTTCAGCCCTGTGTGGCGGCTACATCCAGGGCAAGAGTGGAACCATCCTCTCCCCTGGGTTTCCGGACTTCTACCCCAACTCTCTCAACTGCACCTGGACCATTGAAGTCTCTCACGGCAAGGGTAAGACGGAGGAGACGCGGGTCTCCCACGCGCACACAGAATCTCACGTGGAAAGCTCGCCAGAGGGAGGAACAGTGAACCCTCTAGACGGATGACTGATTTGCTCAGATGTACTCAAGCTTTTCCTTGCTATTTTACATGTGATGTTGGAAGGAATGGGTCTTTATATTATTTGAGCTACAAGCACGAGTAGATTCTGTTCTCTGTCAGATAACTTGCTGTTTGGATGCTGATAGAAATAAACTTGGAAGTTAAAAGAAACCAAAAGAGAATTTAAAAAAAAAATTGGAAATCAGGTGTAATGATAAGAAGCTGGGCTTCGATAAGAAAACATGTGAATATCAATTAAACAATAGATAAAAGAAACAGTTGTGTAAACATTAATTTTTACTAGCAGTCTGTGCTCTGCACGTGCCTTGAGTTTTAAGTATACGGTATTATAAAGCAGTCACAGATATTTGCATCTTCCAGTGGCCTCTGGCCACCTGGACCCATGGCACTGGCAGGGGGTGGAGTGGAGGAACCTTTGAATTTCGTGCACAAGATGCAGATTGGGAACACTGGCCAGGGCCTAGGGAGACTGACGCGGGGCCATCTCCAGCCCTGGGGGGAGGAAGGTTTCCACGTGGGGCAGCTGGGTTCACCCTTCTGCCTCTGCCCCCTCTCCCTCCTCTTCCCCCTCCCCTCCTCTCCCTGCTCCTCCCTCCTCCCTCCCTCTCCCCCTCTCCCCCAGGAGTGCAGATGGTCTTCCACACCTTTCACCTGGAGAGCTCCCACGACTACTTGCTGATCACAGAGGACGGAAGCTTCTCGGAGCCCGTGGCCCGGCTCACAGGCTCCGTCCTGCCTCACACCATCAAGGCCGGTTTGTTTGGGAACTTCACGGCCCAGCTTCGCTTCATCTCAGACTTTTCCATCTCCTACGAGGGCTTCAACATCACGTTTTCGGGTATGGGACTCGTTTACACTACTTCTCTGGTGACCACCCTGGGCTGTCTGTCTGTCTGCGTTCTCCTCTCCCATCCTCTCTCCCTGTCTGTGTGCGTGTGCGTGAGATTGCAGGCAGATGTCCGAGCTGCGAGGTGCAGGACACAGCGTGCCAGGACACCTGTCTGGCACCAGGAATGCCATGGTGTCCTGTGGTATTTTATGGTTCTCGCTCTTGCAGCATCAGAAATAAAACTGCATTTCCTCGAAGCCACTTCTCCCTCCTTTCTTCTCTGGCCTCCCAGCTCTGAGGAAGCCCTGTACAACAGTGGGCACGCTCAGGGGCCGTGTCCGGAGGGCCCGCTGCCTGATGGCCAGACACACACCCTGGGGTGAAGAAGCTCTCAGCACGGAGAACCTCATGGCGGGGCGCACGCGTGATGGCGCATGGGACAGCACGCTGACAGACGGGCTGTGTCGGCCGCAGCGTCTCTTAACTGCCAGCTCTACTCTTCAATCTCAGACAATAGGAACTTAATGGGCCACAGAACTCTGTGGTCATCTTATTGTTTGAAATGACATATTGTCTTTTAACAATATTCTGTAGAAGGTTTTCTCTTAATTTTGACCAAGTGCCATTTACTTGAGATTGGTGGATAATTTTTCCTTCTGTATGAGGAGCCTCTAGCTCAGATTACTTGATTTCTTGAAAATTTACTGTAAATCTGCAGTAATCATGGAATTGACTACTTAATATATCCAAGACTTAACCCTTCTTGACAGGAATCCCTAAACACTCTCTCTCTCTCCCTCCCTCCCTCCCTCCCTCCCTCCCTCTCTCTCTCTCTCTCTCTCTCTCTCTCTCTCTCTCTCTCTCTCTCTCTCTCTCTCTCTCCCTCCCTCTCTCCCCCCGCCCGCCCCCGCTTACACTTCTTTTCTTTTCTACCACTGGGACAAGTGTGGGGCTTCTCCCGGCTCTGGGAGGTTTATAGCTTTGGCCCCTCTGCTCTCTGTCCCATCGCTCTCAGCACACGGCTAGCAATAGGCCTTTGGATCCCTTAGCCTGTGTGTGCTGTATGACAGAGCAACTGAGATGAGAAATTGAAAACAAACAAAAAAATGAATATCACATTATCGTCTCCTTATGTGACACTTTTCAGTTGTTACCAAAAAAATGACAGCCAAAAGATGTGACTTTAATCGGCAGTATAAATCTTTGGGGAAACGTGCTGGGCTAAAGCTTGTTTTCTTCAGCATTTCCTACTTGTCGAGGGGTCCCCACGACATGGTCTCCACAGCCTGCAGGCCAGTGTGGTGCTCCAGGTGCCATGAATGAATGCATGTGGAATTCTCCATGCCTTTGACCAATTAGGGAGCAGAAGCAACAGGGGGCAGAAGTGGAGAGCACTGCAGACGGACCTCAGGTGTCCTTAGTCAAATCCAGTGGGAAACGGGAGTCAGGAGACTGAAAAGATGGCACTGCATATCCAGGGGCTAAGGCCAAGCTTGCTCCCCAGCCCCCCAGAGGACTGGCCGGGCCTGCCCTGCCGGCCGTGCCCTCTCAGCTGACCCTCCGCGTCCTCCCCTCTTTGTGGCCCTGGCAGACCCAGGACGGGCAGCCTCCCCCTTCCCGTGCTCACCTGGCCTCCCTGGCCTGTTGGGCTCAGCCGGCAGGCCGGGTGGCCCCGAGGTGCCGCTGGGGAGAACCAGGAAAACGTGGGCTCCTGGCGTCTGCCCACCCTCTGGACACAGCCCAGGTGCCCATTCTTCTCAACTAACTTCGCAGGTCCTGCCCCTGAAAAGTCATGGAGGTTTCTACTTCCTCTCCCCAGGAGGGCCCCGCGGGGTGTGGGCAGCCTCTCTGCTCCTCTTGGCTCTCTGCCTGGCGGGTCTCCACGAGGCCACAGCAGAGACGCGAGGCCAGGGCACGGGCCCTGCCTGGCGCCTGCGGGCCGCCATGGGCCTGCGCCTGTGTCCTTCGCTGAGCGCGTCTCTCCTCCTGTCCCCCCAGAGTACGACCTGGAGCCCTGTGACGACCCGGGGGTGCCTGCCTTCAGCCGCAGGATCGGCTTCCGCTTCGGAGTGGGCGATGCGCTGACCTTCTCCTGCTTCCCCGGGTACCGCCTGGAAGGAGCCACCAAGCTGACCTGCCAGGGCGGGGGCCGCCGCGTGTGGAGCGCACCTCTGCCAAGGTGTGTGGGTAGGTGGAGCACGCTTTCATTTCATTCATCCATGGGCGGGCAGGCGCTCAGGGGGCGGGCAGGCTGGGCAGGAGGCAGGAGGGGTGGACAGGAGGGAGGAGGGGTGGACAGGAGGCAGGAGGGCCTGGGCAGGAGGCAGGAGGGGTGGACAGGAGGCAGGAGGGCCTGGGCAGGAGGCAGGAGGGGTGGACAGGAGGCAGGAGGGGTGGACAGGAGGGAGGAGGGGTGGGAAGGAGGCAGGAGGGGCTGGGCAGGAGGCAGGAGGGGCTGGGCAGGAGGTAGGAGGGGTGGACAGGAGGCAGGAGGGGTGGACAGGAGGCAGGAGGGGTGGACAGGAGGCAGGAGGGCTGGGCAGGAGGCAGGAGGGGCTGGGCAGGAGGTAGAAGGGGTGGACAGGAGGGAGGAGGGGTGGGCAGGAGGCAGGAGGGGTGGACAGGAGGCAGGAAGGGTGGACAGGAGACAGGAGGGGTGGACAGGAGGGAGGAGGGGTGGACAGGAGGCAGGAGGGGCTGGGCAGGAGGCAGGAGGGGTGGACAGGAGGCAGGAGGGGCTGGGCAGGAGGCAGGAGGGGCTGGACAGGAGGCAGGAGGGGTGGACAGGAGGCAGGAGGGGTGGACAGGAGGCAGGAGGGCTGGGCAGGAGGCAGGAGGGGCTGGGCAGGAGGCAGGAGGGGCTGGACAGGAGGTAGGAGGGGTGGACAGGAGGGAGGAGGGGTGGGCAGGAGGCAGGAGGGCTGGGCAGGAGGCAGGAGGGGCTGGGCAGGAGGGAGGAGGGGTGGACAGGAGGCAGGAGGGGCTGGACAGGAGGCAGGAGGGGTGGACAGGAGGCAGGAGGGGTGGACAGGAGGCAGGAGGGCTGGGCAGGAGGCAGGAGGGGCTGGGCAGGAGGTAGAAGGGGTGGACAGGAGGGAGGAGGGGTGGGCAGGAGGCAGGAGGGGTGGACAGGAGGCAGGAAGGGGTGGACAGGAGACAGGAGGGGTGGACAAGAGGGAGGAGGGGTGGACAGGAGGCAGGAGGGGCTGGGCAGGAGGCAGGAGGGGTGGACAGGAGGCAGGAGGGGCTGGGCAGGAGGCAGGAGGGGCTGGGCAGGAGGCAGGAGGGGCTGGGCAGGAGGCAGGAGGGGTGGACAGGAGGTAGGAGGGGTGGACAGGAGGGAGGAGGGCTGGACAGGAGGGAGGAGGGTTGGGCAGGAGGCCGGAGGGGTAGACAGGAGGGGCTGGCCAGGGAGGCCATGCAGGGGGCAGGAGGGTTGGTGACAGGAGTTATCTCATGTATAAAAAGGTTCATAGCAGCCCAGAGTTCTGTGTTTAAGGAGGATTGAAACCAAGCGTGTGCTAGTCATGTGCCAGGCGTGTCTATGCTGGTGTGTCATGCGACTCCTTTGAAGAGCAGTTACACAACACACGGTCTCCTCTGGCCCAGGAGTGGAGGCTTCAATGGCAGTCAGGCTTTGCCTGCCCACTCGGGCCTGGGGTGGGAGCCTGCAGTGCTCTCCTGCAGGCCGGGTTTCACACACTCTTGACCTCGCACTTGAGCCAGACCTCACGTGTTCCAGGTTCAGCTCTCCTGTTCCCACGGAGCTTGCCTGCACCAGGGACAGCGTGCCAGGTCCAGGTAGAGCTTGCCTGTCCTGAGCAGGTCGTGCTTGTCCTGGTGTCCTGGGGGTGGGGAGGTGGTGCAAGTGTGGCTGAAGAGTAGTGGACATCTTGCTTCCACCATTCTGCCCCGGGGCTCAGTCCCGCAGCCTCGGGGATGGGCAGACGTCCTCTTGGTGTAGAATCTCCTACTCCAGAGTTTCTCCTTTGATTTCAGAGATTTAAGTAACAAATTGTCCATGTTTCTTCCATTAAAATTATGGATATAGGGGCCGGGAGTTTGGCCTAGTGGTAGAGTGCTTGCCTAGCATGCACAAAGACCCGGGTTCGATTCCTCGGTACCACATACATAGCAAAAAACCGGAAGTGGTGCTGAGGCTCAAGTGGTAGAGCACTAGCCTTGAGAAAGTCCAAGGACAGTGCTCAAGCCCTGAGCCCAAGCCCAGGACTGGATATAAAAAGATCTTTGTCTAGGGCCCAAAACTGAACATCTTCATGCCAGAATGTGGAATAAATAAGGATTTGTTCAGGAATTTCTTTAAAAATGGAACGAGTGTGAGAATTGCCCTGAATGACCTCATTTGCTGGGAAACACAACGTCCTTTATTGGAATTTTTAAAAACTGACATGGTTATACTCAATCATTTAATGGATGATCAGAAACCTCAGACCACAGATTAAAGTAAAATCTTCTGGTTATCTTTTCGTTTTAAAATTTGAGCATCGCATGTATCTTTGAATCATTGAACCACCTCTACTTAAATGTTTTCTTAAACTGGTATGTTTCTGCTCTTCGTGTAAATTCCTGGGTCAGCTCTGAGAGTCGTTGGGGTCCCCTGGGGCCTGGGTCGGGACCAGCCCTCCCTCATCTGCTGTGTGGTGCAATAGGTTTGCTGTAGGTAGAACCAGGAAAGTCTTCCACTCCTCTTTCTTCAGCTAGTTTCTGTTTCCGTGCTCGTCAGATGTTCCAACACCTGCATCCATGTAAATGAACACAATTTCTTAAAAATAGATGCATCTGTAACCTTTATGTATTTGTGCAAAGAGGCTACAATTCAACATGTTAGGGCCTGGGAGTGTGGCCTAGTGGTAGAGTGCTTGCCTAACATGCATGAAGACGCGGGTTCGATTCCAGGGTACCACATACATAGAAAAAAGCCAGAAGTAGTGCTGGGGTTCAAGTGGTAGAGCTCCAGCCTGAGGAAAACCCAAGGACAGTGCTCAGGCCCTGAGCTCTGAACTGGCAAAAAAAAAAAAATTCAACTTGCCGGTTTATGTGTACAAGGCATCTTTGTTTTTTAGTGTTTACATCAACTGTATCCTCAGAGCCGACCTTTGTGAGTTAACTGACCCCACATGGCCAAGCATTGTGGGAATTGTAGTCCTTCTTACGTGTGCCAAGCTCTCATGCTCCACCACGAGCTCTGGGTGGCACAGAGGGTTGGCTGCCTGCCCTGTGGGTACAGGAGGCATCTTGACCAGTGTTACCCCTTTCCCTGCACGTCCCAGCCCCCTGGTTTTCCTTGGAATAGTATGGCAGCCGTCTCCCCACTCCCTCTCTCCTCGCATGCTGTTTGATCACTTCCCAGTGTTCTCAGAAGCCCCACAATGATCCCAACCCCAGATCTAATAGCTGCCGCCACCCAGGGTCTCGGCTAGGAAGCTCTAGGTGAGGCTGGAGCGTAGGCACAGGCTGAGTTCAGGCTGGTTCTGGCTGAGTCCCGCAGGGGTGGACCCGAGCTGAGCCTCAGTGCTAGGCAGCAGACGGCGAGCGAGCCTCCCTTCCCTGCCCTTTACAGTCAAGCAGGCCTCTGCTGGCGCCCGGTAACCTGACCTGCATAACCCTGGGTAGCTGTTCATTTTCCTAGGCCCTGGAGGTAGCGTGTGCCCCCCATGTCAGAGCCAGAACGGAGGAAGAGGAGGCCGTGGGGCGTGGGGCTTCACTCTCCACGCTCTCCTTTCCCACACTGTTCATTTAACCTGAACTAGCAAAACTCTCAGGAGCAGTTTGAGTGACAATTTCAGGATAGTTTTTATAAGGGGGAAAGTTCTTCTGATTAAGGAAAATTGTATTAATTTTCCTTCACATAATATTAAGCAGGTTACTGAAAGAACTTAAAATGCCAAACATTCACTTGTTCTGTTAATGAAGAATTGCTAATGGTGTCTGGAACCAAGTTCATAGAATTTTTGGCATTTTTGTCCCTACATATTTTGTAATTTTCTGAGCTCCTGTTTTTAAAGTTGATGCTGCATTTTAATTAATTACCAGATTCTTTGATTCGTCCACTGCTGTCGGAATACTGCATTCTAGTCATTGTGGTCCACGAGTATCCTGTGAGGAATGTGTACAACACAATACTAGTCAAATAATAGCAATGGGATTTTTATATATATTAAATATATACTTTATATGAAGTATGCATTTCTTCTTTTATAATGATTTATTTAAGTCATATTCCCTGAGTAAGTTGTCTATGCTCTACACACCCTAAACTGAGCTTGTTTTAAGTACACTTTTGCTATAGGGGTGCGTGTGTGTGTGTGTGTGTGTGTGTGTGTGTGTGTGTGTGTGTGGGTGTGTATACCATTATCTGTCCACTCTACCAAGGGTACTTCACTCTGGAAGTGTTCATGACATGGAGCAGGGTTCTTCTCACACCGTGGGCGCTGGACAAAAATGAAATGTAGTCCTTGTGTATTTAAAGGTGTGGGTCCTGCCTCTCCATGCGTTAGAATGTGGCTCCACTCCCAGAGAGAGACGCCGCTCAGGCAGAGTGGTGTTCCGAGACCACCCTCCTCTCCACAGCTGAGCAGCGCCGGCTGACGGTGGACGTGTGTTCGTTTCCCATCACCAGTGCACCGTTAATTTTGTGCATTCCATCTTTACACTGTGCAGATTTCATTTAATTACCACCATTTATTATATACGGGATTTAAAAAGTCTCCAAATCTAAATGTCAGTAAAAGAAATATACAGGTTCTCATTTTGATTTAATTCCATGCTCTCACTACGGATAAAGTGCTGAATTTCTGTTTAATTTCTGTTTATAGCTGCACCTTTTCGATGCACTTAAAGAATCGATTATGCCATGTGTAAATGCTAATGCAAACACAAACATAAGCTGTCATTAATTGTCATTAATTTCAAACAAAACTCTTTACTCTCTTGCTGAATATTGGGCTTATTCATTTTATTACTATAAATTATGAACATATTGTGAATTTTTAGCTGCAATTTATATAGCATTATTTAGGAAAGAAGAAACTATTAGTTTTTTCCTAAGTACTAAGAGTGTATAGAAAATTAAAAATTAGTCAGCATTAACTATGGAACCATGAGAAAAGCATTTTTAACAATAAATTATTCTGTGCCTGTTTCCTGATCTACAAATGAGGATTGTTATCCGTTACAGGAATAAGTTAGTAACATGGGGAACTCACAAAACATGACTCAAAATATCCTTATTATAGTTCCTATATTTGACTTCCTTATCGTTATAAACAGAATCAACCTTCAGGTCTTTAAACCCTTGAGCCTGACAAAGAAATTTCCTCTGCAGCAAGTGTGTCAAGAAAAGGGAGCAGTAAGCAAACAAAAATCAAATGACCCCAAAGCTAGCGATGCATTGACCAAAGACAGTCCATCCAAGCAAACCATGACTGGAACCAGACGCAGAGCCACCTTGCTGGCAGGCAGGGGAGAGAGAAGTGGGAGCACCCCAGAGGAAGCCTTTTCTTGGCAGAGACAGGGTGTGAATGAGTGTGTGGGTGTGTGAGAATGGGCAAGCCCGGGGCAGTGCAGGTGAGCAGATGCTCCACGAGTCCACCGGAAGGAGGTGTTTTACTGTCACCTTCGTCTCGACTGAAGCTATTCCGTCCTGTGGGAATCTGGGACTAGAAATCCATCCGCCTCTTCTCTCTCCAGTTACAGAGCAGAGAACATGAGTGCTGAGGAGCTCGGTGACAAGGCAGGGGCGTGGCTGTGGGCAGGGGTGTGGCAGGGCTGTGTTTTCACTCCCTTTGAAATGCATCTTTCTGATCCACAAAGCACGTGTACGCTGGGGTCGGGGAGGAGGGAATGACACGAATGCAGCTGGGAAATTGTCACCTCAGCTCGCATGCATGAGACAATGAAAAGTTATGTGACCAACTACCCAGAAAAGCAGTCACAGAGCCAGCAACACATCTGTTTTATTCTGCAAGTCTCCATACAATAGCATGCGGCCCCCATTCTATTAAATAAGAGAAGTTGGGGACAGGGGGATGGGTACCACTTCTGTGTGGACGAAGTCACTCTTTAAGAGATGTGTTAGTGTCAGAGTTGTGCTGGTGGAGGAGAGGGCGCTCAGACTGTGTAAGCTAGATCCATCACCGTCAGTAATTCCACTTATGAATCCTCTTTTTAATGTCCTATTTATTTTAGCTGAATGTGGAGCACGTGTCAGAGGAAATGAAGGAACATTACTGTCTCCAAATTTCCCATCCAATTATGATAATAACCACGAGTGCATCTATAGAATAGAAACGGAAGCCGGCAAGGGGATTCACCTCCAGGCACCAAGCTTTCAGCTGTTCGAGGGAGATGTGCTAAAGGTAAATATGCTCACGCAGGCGCTCACCTTTTCCTAGCGGGGGTCCCCCATCCGCCGCTCTATGGCTCTATGGACAGTCTATGTCTGTCCATATGCATGTATGTGTGTATATCATGGCAAGTGGTTTAAAAATATAGGTTTCAGAGCCTATGTTTTCCATATTCCTGACTGCTATATGTGGTCAGCGCATTTCAGAGCCAGAACGGACTTACAAGTCACACTAGAAGGAAGCCCAGCAGTGCCGTCAGGATACAAGTCAAGCCTCCGCAGAGAAGAAGGCCGGGGCTGTGACCTTCCAATAACAAGGGCACCCAGGGCTTGCCTTGATTTGTCTAAGCCATCCCCAGTCAGATCCCTGTGAGCCCTCAAGGCTCCTCATACAGGTGCACAGGCATGGAACTGTTCAAGACCTTGGAGGTGTGCCAGGACCTCGGGGCTGGGACAAGAACATCAGTCATCTCAGCCCCAAGACAGTGATCAAGAAATGCACTGAGCCACAGAGACTGACGAAGCTTCCACTGGCGCAGCCGCCTGCGCCTTTCACAGGAAGGAGACCAGATTGCCTCGCTCAGGAAGCTCACATGAGCCCAGAAACAGCTGTCCACTTAGATTTCTGTCTGTGTGGCACACATTGATTGTGGTATACACAGTGACTCACACACTGATTCACACTATGGCGCTCGCATTGGCACATGCAGGAGCTCACACAGTGGCCCAGCTCAGTCTTAGATCCAGCTCACAGAAGACTTGGAGACCACATGGAAAGCCACTGGAAGTAACGGGTGCCATGTGGGACCTTCTCTCACACAGGTGCTGAGAAGGTGGCCTGAGCTCCTGCTCACCCTCACTGGGTCCGACACGCTGTCAAGGGAAAGGCACAGACTGAAGTCTTCCTTCCTCCCAAGTCCAATCTTGACTGCTTTTCAATGTCATAATTTAGTGGTTTTTTTAATTCTAGTTATTCTTTCACACATAGTGATTTGAAAGCTCATGCTGACATCATGAAAGACTGTAATTAAGAAATGGCCTTCAGTCAGGAAACCAGCAAGTTCCTGCTAATGGAAAGTAATTGTAAAGTTAGATCATAAGTGAAAAATTTCTGACTTACTTGATAGCCTCAAATTTATGTCAGTAAGTCTTTAAGGCAAGCTTTCACTAAAAACCTAATTATTCTCAGGGTATGCAAGTGATTAAAATGTTTGCATCAAATACACATCAAAAATACTATTGAAATGGAAGGAAGAAAATTCTGTTCAATTTTGATTGCACTGAGCTGAAGTGTGCTTACTATAATAGAATGCAAAAAAAAGCCTCTTGCTTACAACACTTAATTGCAAGGAAACTGCTGATCGTGTTAAATGTCTGAATGTTTTTTCGTCATATATTTTGTTAAATGTGCTAATTAATAGCTGTTGGAAGTGTTTCAAGTTGGCTGCGTGCCCGTGGCTCACACTTGGCGTCCTAGCTTCTCAGGAGGATGAGATATGAAAACTTTGATTCAAAACAAATCCAGGCAGATGTATCTGGGAATCTCTTGTTCCCAGATAATCAGCAAAATGTCAGAATTGAGGGGTGGCTCAAGTGGCACACAAATGAGGGATGGTAGGAGAAGAGCAGAGCTCTTGTGAAATTCTGTGGCGAGGGGAGACGGGACGTGGGGTTCTCAGAATTCTGTGGGAGAGGAGAGGCCTGAGGGTTTGGGAAAGTCCACTTTGCACAGTTTCTGCAGATGCACGGCAGGCGTGGTAGGTTCAGAACACGCCACGAGGTACGGCTCTGTGTCTAGGAGACTCTGCGAGCGCTCACAGCTTTGTCATGTGGGGTCTCCTGACTGATCACCTGCTGGGCTTGTGACCCCGAGGTTTGCAGTGCACTGAGGTCCCGTGCTAAGCATGGGATGAGGCCTGCGCCCACAAAACTTGCCAGTATTGTTCAGTAATCCTTTCTCGGCCTCCCACAGTTACCCAGCTTTTCCTGTGTGGTCAGTCAATGCAAACCTTGAACCTACCTAATTCACCCTTTTCTCCCCGGTGTGTGTGTGCTTTAAGATTCACCATGTACAGGGGGTTATAATACAATTCTTTTTTGAACAGTGTTACCCTCTCCCTACATTTACCCCACTTTTTCCTCTCCCAGCCCTCCTCTCCCCCAAGTTTCCAACCTAGTGTCTGTCTGGTGAGGTGACCGCTGACTTTGCCCATTGTGTGTGTTTCTGAGCTTCCCCCTTCCCTTCCCCAAGTCAGATAAACTTATTTACAGAAATCAAAAACAGAGACAAAAGAAAGAACCACAAAGAATGCCGTAGATTATTTATCCCTGTCATCTACTTGTTTTTCCTTTTTCTTTTCTGTTTTCTTGTCTTTGAACCCGGGGCTTGGATGCTGCCCTCAGCTCTTTTGCTCAGGGCTCCCGCTCTACCACTTTGAGCTGCAGCACCACCTCTGGTTTCTGGTGGTTAATTGGAGATAAAAATCTCAGATTTTTCTGCCTGGGCTGGCTTTGAGCTTTGATTCTCAGCTGGGATTACAGGCATAAGCCTCTGGCAGCAGACCCTCTGCTTCTCTTTCTACTGTGTAAATATGGAGAGAAGCCCATCTTTACAGTTAGAATTGCCACCTCGGGAGTCCAGGTTGGGAAAAGGGCACTCATGCCGTGAACTCCCCGTAGGTTTACGACGGGAAGGACAGCTCGTCACGCCTGCTGGGAGCCTTCACCAAGCGAGAGCTACTGGGACAGGTCCTCAACAGCACGTCCAACCACCTGTGGCTCGAGTTCAACACCAATGGCTCCCACACGGCCCCCGGCTTCCAGCTCACCTACACCAGTGAGTAGCGCAGCCGCAGGCACTGCTGGCTCTCCAGCCTGCCTGCCGTCCCGTGCCTAGCTTCCAATGCAATGCTAGCTTCCAATGCAATGCGTGCAAGGTCTTTATCTATTTATCCGTTAGTACTGCTTTTCTTCTTTTTCTGGCCTCCTGCTGTATTCTAAATTGCAAGTTGATTCTGTGCTGGATCAACAGTGAATTCCCTCTAGAGAAATTTAGCTACTTTCAAACCTTCTTGCTTTGATAATTCAATAAATAGGCCTAAAATGTAAACATCTAACATTGTAAAGATATCCTGGGTTTGAAAATAGTGTCTGTGGTATGATATGTGCTGTACAAACTAAAGAACATTTATAGGAAAGATTTCGAGGTAGTATTTGATATAATTACTAATAAGTCATTGATTGCCATATCCATCTATATCTATCTATATATGATCGCTTATACTCGAGTACATGTATAAACACACATACACGCACACACACACACACACACACACACACACACACACACACAACGATTGGTTGTACCAGTTGCTTTCTTTCCTAGGCAAGGCAACAAAAATGAGTGACATGAACCATCTTTGGTTCTGGTTACCTGGATTTGAACTCAGAACCTGCACTTACTAGACTGGCACTGTACCACTGAGCCACCCGATTCACATAGGAAACTTGTGGGGTCACCCAGTATCACAGTTGTGTGAGTTGTGGCCAGGATATTTTCTGAAGTTCAGAGTTTTAACGCATGTCCTACAGTGTTAGTGTAAGTTTGTAAACCAACTTGAAAAACTTGAAGGCATAAATACAAAAAACCCAAGAGCAGAAGATATAAAAGCTGTGTTTCCTTGGGATTTTAACTAGTGTTTATACTTTTTTTAGCTACCTGTAGAGGAAGCTACCTATATGGTTTGAATAACTACAGGTAACTAGTTAATTATGCTGCTTAGCATCTCTAAACCAGGCCAACCCTTTGTAATACGGTGGTTAAAGTCACACCAGGACACAGGAAGTTTCGAGGCTGGCATTTTTAGCAGAAAATTATGAGAATGCACATCGGGGCTGCGGCCTCTCTTTGACAGATGAGAAAGTAGAGGGCTGAAGAGTTGATAACCACCCCGGGGCCATTATCTTGAGGTCAGACGCTGTCAACCAAGAAGACTACCCACACCACGTCCTCAGCAGGGTCACCACTGAGGAGTCGAGGTGGATGGACAAACACAGCATCCGAGGGCCGGGAGGGGGGCCTAGTGGTAGAGTGTTCGCCTAGCATGCATGAAGCCCTAGGTTCAATTTCTCAGGACAACATACACAGAAAAAGCTGGAAGTGGTGCTGTGGCTCAAGTGGTAGAGCTCTAGCCTTGAGCAAAAAGTGTCCAAGGACAGTGCCCAGCCCTGAGTTCAAGTCCCAGAACTGGCAAAAGAAGAAGAAAAAAAGTCCTACAGCAAAAGCAGCTCAGGGACAGTGCCCTGAGTTCAAGCCCCAGGACTGGCAAAAAAAAAGTAGCATACTAGTGTCTGATGTCATGAGAAAAGATTCATCTCAAAACTTTTATGATCTACCATTAAAGGGACCCTAGACTAATTGTTTCGTATCCATGACAGATTAGAGGCAATGGATGTGCTAGGATTTCTCTTTTTAATTTTTGTTTAAGAGGATTCTACGTTGAGAATTTCCCTCTCAGGAAATTGTCACCTAGTTCTGGGAAGAATGCTTTGTACATGGTTGTGGGGACCACTGCTGGCGCATGCTGCTCACCACGCACTCGGCAATTTGTCTTTCCTTCCTGATGTCCAATTCGCATTTGGTATATAAAATGAGAAAAAGGGCTTATATTTTATGTTTATTTTTAAATGGTGCAGGTGACACCCATGTGTCCTTTGGTATTTGATGTCATCAGTATACCTTTCAACTTTGTCACCTGGTTCTCTTTTCTCTTCTTCATATGTGTGAAGCTCTCCAACTCTTGAAGTGATTTTTGTTTCCAATAGGGTGTGGTATGGCAGAGAACCAATCCAGGTCTTCTAACAGCCCAGAACTGTCTGTAAACTTATTTCCAAATATATTAATGGATCCGACTTTGATAAACAAGGGTTCTATTGATTTGTGTTGATAATTGCAAAGGCCTTGGAAAAAATTATTAGCCCATCATGGGGCCCATGTGAAATAAATTGGCTAATTTACAAGCATTGGTAAACAACTATTTCCTGAATGTGTGTGGGGGGGGAGAGAAGGGGCGAGTTTCCCATTTGTCCACTGAGGGGCATCTGGCCTCTGGACTAACTCCATACCTTGGCTGTGGTGGACACTGCTGCAGTAAACGTGGTTGTACTGGTGGCTGTGCTGTGCCCTCATTTGGAATCTTTGGGCTAAATGCTCAGGAGTGGAATCGCTGTGTTGTGGGGAAGCTCTATGTGTAGTCTTTTGAGAAACGGTGACAGTGAATGCCCAGCCGTGTGGCTCGTTGCTCTCCCTGCACAGCCACAGAGCCACCACGAGTAAAGATTTGTTTAGGATGCATTAAAAATAGAATTATACAGTGTTATGATTTCACAACCTCATTTACTTTCACGATGTTTATGACGTGTCGCTGAGATCACTTGCTCTGCTATTAGATTGCTTTTACTTTTGATTTTTTTTCTCATTTTTAACTATCTTTAAGAAGTTGTACAAAGGAGTTGGCAGTTAACAAAGCAGTTTATGAATGCAATTGTCTCGATCAACGTGTCATCCATCGCTCCCTACCCCCTCCCCTCACTATCCTCAATTCTGTGGGATATACATTGGATTCTTGACTCTACCCTTCCCTTCTCGTTGTCTTCATTTGTCAGCCTCTTTTCCCTTGACCGTATGCCTTTTGAGATATCCACTTCCTGGACTTTGATTTTGTCTTTCTAAGGAATTGTACTCTTTGCTGTCTCCCTAGAATCTACCATATTTCATCTCAGCACAACAATGTATTTACCTGTGCACATATGAGCTAAATCCAGCTTCCATCCATTTGAACTCAGCGTCATCCTCTTGTTAATGAGTTTCAGCTCACCAGTGAGCTTTATCACTTATGCAGTACTAGCAGCCCTTTTTACTTGAATTATTTTTCAAAGAGGACCTCTCATTTTTGCCCATTCTGCCCTGAACCACAATCCTCCTAGTTTTACTTTTCAGTACAGCTGGGCTGACTGACACATGTTATTATTCATTGACGTTGTGTCTTGGAAAGGTTTTTTTTCCCCTGCTGGCTCCAACTGTGATCTTCTTAATCATTATCGTCCAAGTAGCTAGTGTTGGAGTCCCAGTCCACTATGCTCACATGCCTTATGATTTCCTAATGACTTACTTGATTAAACAAACAAGATGACTTCAGAAAACTAGAGAGTTACTTTGGTTTTTTAAATTTCAATACTAAACTTTAATTGGCTTTTTATTGTCTTGCCCTAGAGCTCAGAAATTCACATTCCTGGGTAAATACTGTTTGTTATTTGTGCTTGTGGAAATTTTATATCCTCTATCCATGAAAGTCACTCATAGGCACACATACACACACACCTACACACCCACAAGGATAATACAACTTAATATGCAGGTCATTGCAAAACAAAAAGTAGCTTATTAAATATATCAATTGAGAATCAAGAATGTACTTTGAAGGCATAACCAATAAAGGAAAAAAGCTACTGATTTTTCAAAACAAATAAATAAATAAATATATCAATTGAAAACAATGTGATTAAAGATGGCATAGGTTTATAACTTAGCATTTAAAAAGTGAAACACACATATGCAAGCACAAAGCACACATTGAGGTAATAGTTCTTTTAAAATAATGAATTGTGTGTTAAAACACAAGTCAACAAAGCATTTCTGGGAGCTCAGTTTAAGTTAATTTTCTTTGTCTTTAATTTTTTTTTTGCTACAAAAATAGTTGATTCCATTGGTCCCAGCTCGACCTCCTCTGTGTGACTGAAGGTGGAGGTAACGCATGGATATTAGAAGTTGACCCAAGCAGTGTTCCTCTTTGCTGGCCAGTATGTGGAAAGACTCCATGTTTTTCGCCCTCACAAACAGGTCATTTCTGAGATGGCAGGTTTCTAGAAATGTCTGGAGACTCCAGTGGCTCACAGGAGGTTCTGTGGGTACACAGACGGCCAGGCAGCTCCTCATCCCTGCCCCGTGGGTGTGTAGATGCATAGACAGCCTGGCATCTCCTCATCCCTGCCCCTCTTCCAGCCCGGCATCTGGGCGCCGTCTCCAGGTGGCGTGCCCAGCGGCGGAGCCCTCATGCCCCAGCACAACATGCAGAAGACCTCATTGAGAGTGGGCTGTCTGTGCCAGGGTGCTTTCCTGGGAGACGAAATCTAGTCTAAACTTTGAAGGTGAGAGGACCCGAGTCCAAGGTCTTCGTAGACTTAGGAGAAAGGAAGACAGGCAGTGTGCAGAGCTGCAGGGGAGGGACGTGGCTGCCCGAGACACTGGGGCTGACTTGCTCCAGCCTGGTGCGACACAGAGCTTGTTTTGACTACAGCCTTTTGTTCTGTGTGTCTTCCCTGAGATTATGAATTAAGAAGAATGCACTGGAAAGCAGAAAAGAAATGGAATTATTAAATATGCAAGCTAGCTTTGACTACAGCGTTAATAATGTTTTGACACAAATAACTTGATTTATTTTTTCTGAGTTGCTACTTGGTAAAGACAAAACAGAATCAGTATGTGAGAGCTGGTTTGTTCAGACTCATGGCTTCAAGATAGAAGTCTTTCTCCTCATGTAGAAAACCACTCTCGCCATATTTATTTTATGTTCATACTCTTTGGTAGTCTTAAATTTACAAAGTCTTGTACATTTGAATTATAGTAAAAATATCTATTTTTACATGAAGAGATTTATAATTCAAATATAACCCTTATTAATAGCTTGAAACTTAAAAAGGTCGTCATTGTCAGGTGCCTTGGCTCAGCCCTGTAATTCTAGCAACTCCAGATCTGAGGATGGTAGTTGGAGTTAAGGCATGCAGGATGAACCATCAGAAACCAGTGAGCTGTTGCTATAAGCAAAAATGTACCTTGGCCTTGAGCTCAAGCCACAGGACCATCACAAAAGCAACAACAAAACATCGTGACAAAAATCCTCCCTTAAATGGTCAGTTCCTTGTGATACACATAATTGTGTGTCATGTGCACACAATCGCGTGCGGTACGCAATTGTGCATTTTACTTCTCATTGTACAGTAGCAGCTCCATCCACACCACTTTGTCAGTGTCCTAAGCAGTGTTGAATTTCTGTTAAGATGGCTATTTATTATTCCTTAAACAGAAAGCAAATGCTGAATGACATGGATGTTGAAATAAAGAAGGAGATGGATCTTGCACAGTCAGAGAGAAAGGCCGTGCTCTCAAAGGCTGGGAGGAGCAGAGCTGGGGCCAGGCTGCCTGCAGAGCCAACAGTCACACTGGTGTGAACTGGCATGGAGTGTGTGTCCCCGGCATTGGAGGACCCAGTGCCAGACTGCTAGCGCGCTGGACGCCTATACCCTCTGGTCCTTCCATAATGGGCAGCCATCCCGGCACCCCTGCTCCAACCCCCCAGGCGCACGAGTTCTGAAAAGGATGAAGCTCCCGTCCATAGATGGACGAGGGCTCAGGAACGGCCAAGTACGCGTCTCTGCCCTCCCACAGAGAAGGACACGCGCCATTTCAGACACTGGGTAGACGTTGAGGCATGTAAGAATTAAGTAAGTGTCAGGCTTTCTTAAAAATAAAATAATAAATTTCACTGTGACCTTTCAAAAAAACAATAAAAGTGTCAGAAGAGACAGGGAGCTGTGGAGCGAGAGCACGTCCAGCCACCATGACCAGCCTGTGTGGCTGGCACGATGGGGGAGGGATAACAAAAGAAGCAATCAAATGGATAACTCTTAAAATGTTCAGCCCACATAAAGTTTACTAGACACTTTTACTGATGTACCTTTATTTGTTTGCCTGTTTGTTTCTGAATGTTTTTCTTCTCTACATAGAAGGTTTCAAGGCAGATTTAGAGAGAGGAAAATCCATCTTCAACGTAATGTCAGAATGGCCGTGCTTGGGTGTCTTGTCACTGAAAGGACCCGAGCTCGGGTGCAGAGTACATTGCTGGAAGCAGGGGTGGGCAAAGTGAGCGGAGCTCAGAGCGCCAAGTCTGAGCAGTGCCCACATCTGGAAGAGACCTGGTGTCCTCCCTCTACCGCGAGGAGAGTCAGGCTGCCCTGGGACAGTGTCCTCTGCCCATGGAGATAACTCCAGGGCCACAGGAGTGCTGACCTGCCTTTGCCCAGGGTCTCATCTCCACAGTGGATGTGTGTGTACACGCGTGTGCGAGCACCTGTGTGTGTGTGTCCCCGGCCACGCTGGCCAGCATTCCCCAGCTCCTTCGTCTGCTCTGTTTCTGTCCCGGGAGAGGACACCTCTGCACTCGGCCCTCGCTGCCTAACCTCTAGTAAGTCGGCATGGGCAGAAAGCAGGGCCTGCGTAGGCTCTAAGGCCACTGACAGCCCTGGGCTCTCAGGACCTTTAGCCATGCACGGGTCGAGGACTCTCCCCTGCCCCGGCCCCAGCGCCCGGCCTTCTTTCTGTGCCGAGATGGGGCCCCTTCAGGTCATGCATTTGGGACCTCCAGAGTCCACGGGCCTGTGCTCCTTCAGGGAGCCTGAGGCAGGCTAGGAAGAATGCTGTGCCCGTGAGAAGGGCTGCCAGGTGCTCCCCTCAATGGGGACTGCAGAGGCGTCCCGGGGTTCAGGAAAAGCTTTTCCCAGGGGAGGCGCCTCCCAGTGCAAGTCGGACAGGCAGAGTCCGCAGGAAACCTTAGGCTGAGGTTAGGCAGAAGGGGGAAAGCAAGGCCGACCACCAGTCCCTTGAGGTTTTGGCTCTGCTTGTGTCCTGCCTGGGTGCTGCTGGCTGGAGAAGTGGGTTCCTGGAGGGCTGTCTTCACGGTGGCCTTGAAACCTCACCTCCAGTGACCAGAGGTGACGCGTGGCTCTGAAATCCCAGGGAACAGAAAATAAAGTCAACGACCAACACAGGACATGGCTTTAAGCTGAATCTCCATCTCCCTCACGCAGCCCTGTCACCCCGTCGTCCTTGTCCTGGTCCTTCCAGGAGCAGGGGTCCTGGGGCCGGCTGGGAACCAGCGGTGCCTCCTTCCAGCAGAGGACCTGGTACAGACAGGCAGGGGGACAGCGGAGGGGCGACAGCGGAGGGGCGACAGCAGAGGGGCGACAGCGGAGGGGCAACCCACAGCTCACAGCTAGACCAGAGGCCAGCACCCCACGCCCTGCTGGGCTCCGCTCACCCCGCCTCCTCTCCCGCAGGCTTCGACCTGGTGAAATGCGAGGACCCCGGCCTCCCCACCTACGGGTACAAGGTCCGTGACGAGGGCCACTTCACGGACACGGTGGTCGTGTACAGCTGCAACCCGGGCTACGCCATGCACGGGAGCGGCACCCTCACCTGCCTGAGCGGGGACCGCCGTGTGTGGGACCAGCCCGTGCCCTCCTGCGTGGGTGAGCAGGGCCCCAGGGCCGGCGGGAGGGCCAGGGTTTCCATGCTCAGCCCTGGAGGCCCGGGGGAGGGGGGGCAGCGCCCTCTCTCGTGGGTGGGGAGGGGAAGAAGTGGCCGGGCCTGAGCGCCCAGGGACCTGGTGGGTTTGCGCCACAGAGGGCGAGCGCTCACCTCTCCACCTTTCTACCTCTCCACCTCTCCACCTCCACCTCTCCACCTCTCCACCTCTCCACCTCCCCACCTCCCCACCTCCCCACCTCCCCACCTCCCCACCTCCCCACCTCCCCACCTCTCCACCTCTCCACCTCCCCACCTCTCCACCTCTCCACCTCCCCACCTCCCCACCTCCCCACCTCCCCACCTCCCCACCTCTCCACCTCCCCACCTCCCCACCTCTCCACCTCCCCACCTCCCCACCTCCCCACCTCCTCACCTCCCCACCTCTCCACCTCTCCACCTCTCCACCTCTCCACCTCTCCACCTCCCCACCTCCCCACCTCCTCACCTCCCCACCTCCCCACCTCCCCACCTCCTCACCTCCCCACCTCTCCACCTCCCCACCTCCCCACCTCTCCACCTCCCCACCTCCCCACCTCCCCACCTCCCCACCTCCCCACCTCCCCACCTCCCCACCTCTCCACCTCTCCACCTCCCCACCTCTCCACCTCTCCACCTCCCCACCTCCCCACCTCCCCACCTCCCCACCTCCCCACCTCTCCACCTCCCCACCTCCCCACCTCTCCACCTCCCCACCTCCCCACCTCCCCACCTCCTCACCTCCCCACCTCTCCACCTCTCCACCTCTCCACCTCCCCACCTCCCCACCTCCCCACCTCCTCACCTCCCCACCTCTCCACCTCTCCACCTCTCCACCTCTCCACCTCTCCACCTCCCCACCTCTCCACCTCTCCACCTCTCCACCTCTCCACCTCCACCTCCACACCTCCCCACCTCCCCACCTCCCCACCTCCCCACCTCCCCACCTCTCCACCTCCCCACCTCCCCACCTCCCCACCTCCTCACCTCCCCACCTCTCCACCTCTCCACCTCTCCACCTCTCCACCTCTCCACCTCCCCACCTCTCCACCTCCCCACCTCTCCACCTCTCCACCTCCACCTCTCCACCTCCCCACCTCCCCACCTCTCCACCTCCCCACCTCTCCACCTCTCCACCTCCCCCTCTCCACCTCTCCACCTCCACCTCTCCACCTCTCCACCTCTCCACCTCCCCACCTCCCCACCTCCCCACCTCTCCACCTCCCCACCTCTCCACCTCTACACCTCCCCACCTCCCCACCTCTCCACCTCTCCACTTCTCCACCTCCACCTCTCCACCTCTCCATGGTTCCCAGCTGAGTGCGGAGGTCGGATCCGTGCTGGCACCTCGGGCCGCATCCTGTCCCCAGGGTACCCAGCGCCCTACGACAACAACCTGCACTGCACCTGGGTGCTGGAAGCCGACCCCGGGAAGACCATCAGGTGAGCCCCCACCCCAGCGCAGCCCCCTCCACCCACCGCCCGGGGCTCCTCCAGTAACACGGGAGACACACACTGCGCCCTACAATCATCCATTGCATGTCTACTTTACCTTCAAAATGGTGCGCTCCGTGCCCGGCAAGGTGAACAGACAGCGAATGTGTCACTAGCTTGTTTCCATACCGAGCTGAGTGGCCGAAGCTGCCGCGGTTGTCCAGGGCGAGGGGTGGCGCGGAGAGCGCCTTCTCACGTGTAGGTGCTGTGCTATGTGTTCAGCCGCAGGGACCTGGAAGGCGTGCCTCTGTGCCCGGCAGCCGTGCAGTCATGTGCCGGTGACGGCCCTGGGGCCTGGCCACTGCTGCTCTTCTTCCATGCTGGAGACTAGTGCTCCACCTCTCGAGTCATAGCTCTGCTTCTGGATGTTGGTAGCTCATTGGACTATCATGAGCTGTCTGCTTGGGCTGGCTCTGAGCAGCAATCTTCAAATCTCAGCCCCCTGAGCAGCTAGTATTGCAGGTGTAAACCACTGGCTCCTGGCTACAATGCAGGTTTCAAAATTTTATTTTCTTCTCTCTTTCCTGAGTCTAAGGGTATAACACTCACAACTCAAGGAATGGGGGCCTGTTGCCTGCAATATGGAGATGTATAACCCATTGGATGTTTGGATCGGGTACATAAATGTTATTATGCATAATAGTGTACACTATTGTAATTGTATATAAGAATGCTTTTGAACCTCAATATTTTATATGATCTATAATGATACCTCAGCTGATCTCCCAAGTAACTCTTTATCTAGACTTAGAATTAATTTCTTAGAATAAAGCTCTAGGCAGTTGGCTGAATAAAATGCATCACCACTTTATGTGTGGTAATATATCTCTTTCTGGAAAGCAGGGTTGGTTACCACAGTTGGCCACTTAAAATGTTTGGATTGAGTACAGAATAAATTCAAGTTCTTGGCTTTGCCATCAAGGCACTACCTTCCTTCACTCATAAATCTAAAATGTCATGCAAAATAAAAAACCCTAAAAGAATTGCCAAGATAGCTATACTAAAATATAGTATAAAGTTTTACAGTTTTTCTACCCAGATATAAATATATATATATAATTAGGCTTACCTATTTATCTGTTTAATTGCACATTTGTATTTAAGCAGCATCGTGTTATTTGGGGTTCATTATTTCAAAAGATTTTTTAGGTAATAACATGGTTAGAGTGTAAGTCCTTGCTGGCAAGTTCCCTTCTTGCCACGTGGGTGCCTTTCAGCCTCTCATTATGTGAACGAACTGTGGTTCATTGAAGCAAGGCCTCTGGGGACACGAGGTTGCTTTCACCTCATTCACCGTGAGAAGTGAATTCCTTCCCGACTTACCCGCCCAGAATCCTTGGCATGGTGAATTTCTGGGTTGCATTTGCTGTCGTACACATTTGTGTCCGCATTGAAACCGGGGAAGTGGAGCCATCTTGCTGGGTTCTCACCCGGGGCCTCCTGGACGTGGCCTGCGCCAGGCTGGGTGGGGTGAACCCTTAAAGCCTTCCGCCCCTCCTCATGCACACAGTGTTTGTCATTTTGAACTTTTTGACAGGTCTCTTCATGTTCCTGCTCTGTGATTCGCCCCTCCCTTGCTCCTTCCTCCCCATGGAAACTCCTGACCTCTCCTGGGGTCGCCCTGGGTTGTTTCTCCCGGCCAGGAAGGCCACTTCAGTCTGCAGAGCCCCTGTGCGGCCTGCCGCCTGGCCTGCGCTGACCCGGCATGGACCTTGCCCTCTGCCCCACCTCCGTGGGGAAGGCAGACATTCTCGCTCAGTGTTTAACCTCGGGCCCGCTGGGGTAGCGCTGTTGACTGCAGTCACCTTTTCGTTTCGGTGGGAAGTGGCTGTCAGGGATTTTGTTTATCTGCTTTCTCTTGGAGTTACATTTCCCCCAACGAGGTAGTCAAGGCCCAGCTTCCGCCTCCTCCAGGTAGGCGGCCCAGGCCTGAGGCCTCTCAATGGCAGGGCGCTGCAGGCTCGGAGGAACCCAGGTCTCCGCCCCTCTGACCTCCCGAGCCTCCTGTGCTCACAGGGCATCCCACATGGAGGTTTTCCCCTGTGCCTTGCTTCCTTCCCACTCCCACCCCACTGGGACAGGGAAACCCACTGAGGTATGCGTGCTTGGGACCTCGTTTGCCCATTCTGGCCAGTACATGCTGGGCTTGGCTCACCTGGGTCCGGGCTGCAGCCGGGTCTTGGTGGAGTCTATGCCACCTGTGTCTTTGAGTCAATCCCTGTGTCCCTCAGGCTCGCTTCCCAGGTGAGGTGTTGGACAGGGCTGTGAATCGGGCCGGCCTGTGCACGCACACTGACACACGTGGAGGGCACAGGGAGTGTGCACAGGGGAGGAGGTCATTGTAGGCGTGACTGCTCTGCTGAAAACGCCTCGGGGCCACTGCTTCAGTGATCATTAAAGTAAAACTTGAAAACCTCAAGAGGCAGGCACACTAGGTTTCTCCAAGCAAAGCCACGGGGAGCGCTGGTGGCAGAGCATGAATTAGAGGAAGGTATGGAGGGGTCCGTTCCTGCTCCAGCCGTGGCCAGCCTCTCCCCGTAAGCTGACGAGCTTGCCCTTGCACAGGCACAGGAGGGTTAACTGCTCTGCCCCAGTGTGCACGGTGAGTTACCTACCCTGAGCCTCGGTTCCCGGGGCTCCCGGGGCTCCCTCGGGTGCGCTGGGCACGGCGCGTGGGGCGGGTGTGTGACTCTCCCGGCCTCTCTTCCAGCCTTCACTTCATCGTGTTCGACACGGAGACGGCGCATGACACGCTGGGGGTGTGGGACGGCCCCGAGGACAGCCCCCTCCTGCTGAGCGAGTGGAGCGGCTCCGCCCTGCCCGGGGACGTGCACAGCACCTACCACGCCCTCACGCTGCGCTTCCACAGCGACTTCTTCATCAGCAAGTCCGGCTTCTCCATCCAGTACTCCAGTAGGTGCCGTGCCGCCCGCGCCCCCCGTGCCCAGCCCCTGGCCTGTGGGGGCCACTGAGCCATGGGGAGCCAGGCGGGGCTCTGGACCGAGGCTCCGGGGAAAGGGTGGGTCAGCCACAGGGCAGTGACGGTGTGCTGGGAGTCTGCAAGAAGGAAGCCTGGTGCCCGGGGCTGGGGAGGCGGAGAAGGCAGGGTGCGGGGTCACACAGGTGGTGCCCGGCCGGGTGAGCAGCAAGAGGGAAGCTGGGCTGTGCAAACGTCACGTGAGGATGGGGATGGACGGTCGGTCAGTGCCTGTACTCAGGGACACAGGAGACGCAGGACTTGCGAGCTTTCAGCGGGGGCTGTGCCTCTCGGCCTGGGCCGCTGCACCCTCCTGTAAGGAGAGAGAACCCCGCTCAGGCTTCTGGCAACCCGGTGGGGGCCACAGGCTCCCCCCCATGCCCGAGTTTGAACCAGTGAAGTCTCTGTGCCGCCGTCAGCCTTGGGCCCGCTTGCTGTCTCTGCCATCTGTCCACCAGTGGGCACGCCTCGCCCTGGGGGACACAAGGCAGCAGTCTTTGCTGATGCTGGCGGGGGCCATGCTTGCTCCTGCCTGGCTGCCGGCCTGTGGTCCTGGGTGGGCTCCTGGGAAGGCCCCGCCGGGCTGCTCTGTGTACCTGCAACCTTCAAGGAGCTCAGGTCGCCACACGTGGCAGAGGCTGTCTACCAGCCGTGAGCCGTGCTCGTGAGCAGTCAGACCCCTGTCTCCTCCCGAGGGCCCCGGTGAGCCCTGTTCAGACTTACCTCGAACACGCTGTGGTCCGAGCAGTGCTTCATGAGGCAGCTCATGAAACCCAGGCTTCACCCTCCTGCTGCCTCTGCTCTCAGGCAGCCATGTGCAAACCTGTGCGTCCGGGACGAAGCAGGAGAAATGTCACAAGAAGCCTTCTCCAGCTAACCTCATTCTCCAGGCTGCATCACACTGGCTGCTTTGCGCTGAGAGTCTGTGGTGTGGGAATGCATGTGGGCATGCCTGGAGATGCATGGATGGCCTTGCTGACTCCGGAGCCCCTGCCAGAATGCACACAGACCGACTGGACACCCAGATACCCGACAGACTGAGGGGTCCCACTGTCCACTGCTGCTGGCCATTCTGTGGGCTCCTAACCCCAAGGGGTCATGTCAGGACCTCCCCTTCACTGCCCTAACCCAGGCCTAACCTCTATTTGCCAGCTCCACTCCCTCCACTCCCACCCCTGCCTCTCCATCTCCCCTTCCCCTCTCCCCCCACCCTGCCCCACCATCCTTCCCTCCATCCTTCCCCCTCCCTCCCCCCTCCCCCTCCTGTCCCTCCCCCTCCCTCCCCCTCCCTTACCCTCCTTCCCCGCTCCCCCTCCTCTCCCTCCTTCCCTCCCTTTCCCCCTCCCCATCCCAGCATCAGGACGGAAGTTTGCCTCTCCCTCTCCAAGGATGATGTGCAACAGGAACTGGGCATTCTCAGCGTTGGCACAGTCGGTCTCTTCACAGACTCCAGGGGTGACTTGGGGCCGCTGGACGTGTCTCTCCAGTTTGCTTTAATGAGTGATCCTTTAAGAGGTGCATTTTTGTAGGGAAACAATCATTTGTTACTAATGAAGAGAGAAGCCGTTGGCCTGACAACTGCCAAGAGGGAGGCTGTGTTATAGGACGGAACCATCCAAGACGCGGTGCTGGGAGGCAGGCAAGCGGAGGCCAGGCCTGCGTCCATCGTTTCCAGCTCCGAGGTCCAGGGCTGAGCCAGGACACACGCCCAGCAGGCCGGAAGCATCCTCAGCACGCTGGCTGGCGCAGCTCCCCTGCAGAGGGGGCCCCCCCGGCAGCTCCCCCTGCAGAGGGGGGCCCCGGCGGGTCCTGGGGTCCGGCTGTGGTTCAGCTGTTACAGCATCCACAAGATCAACACGGAGGCAGGACGACGAGGGAGACCAGATGACGCCTCTCCTTCTCTCATATCCTTCGTGCTAACTGCCAAATTGGATGTGAGCTCAACTCTGCACCAGGGCTCGCTGGAATATTCTGCCCCTGATCCTCTGATGTAGAGGCCATCGGCCTGCAAGGAAGACAACAGCCTCCCGCTCGCCCTTCCTACACCTGCCAAGCATGGTTTCTTGCATGCTTCCACTCCACAGCCACTCAGGATAGGAAGAGGAGCATGGCTCTATTTTAAAAGGAATACCCCCACTTTGACAGGCTGTTACCTCCCTGGCCTTGTCCACACACCTCCCGTTACCAGAGCTGACAGCATCCCCACGTCATCACCGCCATCACCACCATCACCTTGGGGTGCTCTTGGTTTTCTCTGGGGTTCTGGTGACCGCAGACCAGAGACGCAGAATTGGAAATTACATTTATCATACCATCTTTCCAGTGTTGGCACCCAATACTGTTTCACCTTTACTTTTCCATCACTATGGTTGTGTCTGCATTGTCTTTATTTTATTTTTTCATTCCTGAGTTTGTGTCTGCATTTATTTTTTAGCTTGTTTCTTATTTTGTTATTGGCTCTAGCTAGACTGTGAATTTACTGTATTATTATTATTATTAATCGTGGGATTTTAACTCTGGGCCTGGGCACTGTCCTTGAGCTCTTCAGCTCTAAGCTAGCGCTCTGCCACTTGAGCCACAGCGCCACTTCTGGTTTTCTGGGGATTAATTGGAAATAAGAGTCTCAGGGACTTAGTGCCCAGGCTGGTCTTGAACTGTGATCCTCAGATCTCAGCCGGCTGAGTAGCCAGGTTACAAGTGTGAGCCACCAGCACCCAGCTAAATAAAATGTTTTGTATCTCTAATAGTCCTTAGGGATTTCCAGTAAGACAGGTGTTTAATAGATGTGCATATCCTTGCACTTTTTGTTAACTTCAAGAGGGATTTGAAGAATTTGAACAACACTGGGGGGCCACAGATCAGAGTGAGTTATTTGGCAACACTTGCCATTATTAAAGGAGCAGCTATCCAGAGTAATTATTCCATCTGTGGGTACAGGAAAGGAAAATACCTATGTACAGTAACCTTACGCATAACAGAACCCATTTGAGTCACAGCAAGCTGCGTAACAGAGGAGAAGCAGCTGTGCACACACGCGGTACACAGCAGCGTCTCAAGGTGAGCCAGACAGAGGCACTGCTTCCTCCCTGCAGCTCTCCAGCACAGGGCCCACACCTGCCTGCCGTGCCACCAGCACAGGGCCTGAGCTCCAGCCCCCACCCCTGATGGATGAGGTTAAGTTAGGAGTGAGACCCTGGCTGCCGGCTATGGGAAGGCCTCCCTCCAGGGCCAGGGCGGTGTTGTTACTCACACAGACAGACTCTCGGAAACGTCACGCGATCAAGGATCAGGTCACAGTTCACAAATTGGCTACTCCCCCTCTCGGCCTCGCCTTTCACACCACTACCTCACACTGACACAGTGAATTCTCTCCACACTGGCCTGGCAGGAAAGGGCCAGATAGCTCCAACTGGCTCCAAATCAGAAGGGCAGAGGAGGGTTGCTGGTAGAGTGCTCTCCCTCTCGGGCTGGCGTTCCCTCTGCACCTCCACAGGCCCAGGCCAGGTGCACGGGAGCCGCAGGGAGCCAACGGGGGAGGGAGGGGTCGGTGTTATTTCTGCACCTTAAGTCTGCCTGTGTGGATAGACACGTCTCCATAGACCAGAAGCCACCTTGACTTCCAGGCTAATCCGGATAAATGTTTAGGATCTTTGGAGAATGACAGCAACTTCTTTTTCCTTTTTTTTCTTTTTTATACTTATCTTTGTTTTTATTTTCCTTTATGTTAATTTTTTTCCATCCTGAGCCTTGAACTCTGGGCCTGAGCACTGTCCTTGGACTTTCTCAAGGCTAAAGCTCTACCACTTGAGTCACAGCACCACTTCCGGCTTTTTTCTATGAATGTGGTACCAAGGAATTGAACCCTGGTCTTAGTGCATGCTAGGAAGCACTCTACCACTAGGCCAAACTCCTGGCCACTTAGTTTTGCTTTTATTTTGAAGCAACCAAAATCTAAGATAAAGAAAAAGGAAAAGACAAGTATGAAGGATCCTGTGGTTTCATAAAGATGCAGAAAAACAAAATTTTATGACACATTTAAAATTTAACAATGCTTGCATTACTGATGAATACAAAGTAATTTTAAAATAAATTGTATACTATTTTTAAACATCAAAGAGTAACCATACTTGGTTTTCAGAGAAATGTTGGTTTCTGGCATGATAAAAACCAATTTGCTAATTACAGTTTTGTCTCAGAACACTGGTAGCTGCTTTATTAAAGACAAATAAGCTTAGTTCACAAAGAATCTTGAGAACTTGAGATAAGTAATCCAAGTTTTATAACTGTGTCATGATCACTATTAAACTGCCAGGCTGGACAGAGTGACTCAACCAACCGTGTTGTGTGGCGCTCTTAAAAAGTGGCACACAACTAAAATCATTAAAATGTGTATTTTCAAGAAATACAAAAATAATTTCTAAGTTTGTCCCAAATGCACATTCGATAGATCAATAAGGAGGGAGAATCCATGATAACCTTTCCCTACAACTTTTGGACAATCTCTGTGGGAACCTGAGATCAGCTCAGGTCTGAGGTTCTGATATCAAGACAAGGAAATCAGCTGTGAAACCTGAGTGAGCGTCAGGACCACTACTGGTTGCAGACTTCGATTGGATTTGTGCTTGGCAGACACTTGTTGTGACCTGCACTCATAGCTATTTAAGTCTTTGTGCAATATCACGATCACAAAAGTAGCTGGGTCTGGTGGTCCCCGCCTGTAAGTAAGTCCCAGCTTCTCTCCAGAGGCTGAGGTCAAACTGCCAGGAGTTGGAGGGCAGCTCGGGCAGCTTAGCAAGATTCTGTCTCGAGACAGAAATGCAGGAGCGCCGGGTGTGTGGACGAGAGGTGGCATGCAGGTGTGAGGCCCTAGCACTCGTTCAGGCCCCAGAGCTGAAAGCAGGACAAAACAAAACGATCACAACAGCACTCTGTCCACTCGGAAGCCTATTGCAGGGCGTTGCAGAGGGCGGGTCCCGAGGGCATAACGCTCCGGCACTCATGCTCCTGTCTGTCCACACGTCGCATCTAATGCCTCTGCTCGCTCTTAGAAGTGGCAACCTTTCGTGCTTTATGACGTTTGAAGACGTCTGTCGGGGGAATCCTCCTCCTCTTTATTCCATTTTTCTTTTCTTCAAACACACAGACACAGGTTTTACTCGGCCTCCTGGGTGCATGGCAGTTGCCTTCACTAGAAGGGATATGTGTTTGGTTTGGAAATCACATTATTTCATCAGGGAAAGTGAGTGTGGTGCCTGGCGGTGGGTGCTGCTGAGAGCTGCCCTTCCTCTTCTCACCTGCCTGCGTTTGCCAGGGGTTTTACAGCCAGGAAATCTGTCCTGGCTTCTTTTACAAAAGGATGTCAGGACCATATACTCTGTGACCGCCGCTGTCAGACTGCGTTTGAAATTAGATGTGTGTGTGCATGTGTGTTCTTATAATGAAAGTCGTCTGCACACTCAGCCCCTACTCAGCCCTGGTGTGGAAACCTGGGTGCAGGAAGTGCAGCAGTAACCGGATAAGAGGTGGCCTCAGGGCTCATTCATCATCAGTCTTGGTGACATTCAGAAAGAATGCAGCCCTTGCATCATTTACAATGGCGTTCGTTAGAGTCCTGAGTCAGAAGGACTCTCATCGGAAAGTCTGGCTTATAGCAGCTCTGATTTCATGAGTTCCAGGCCCACCGTGGTCCTTGTAGATGGTCAGAGGAGACCTGACCTGAGTGGTGCAGGAAGCAGCTCTCCCTCCACAACTCACAACAAGAGGGAAACGAAGTGGAATTCAGTTCAAAGACCCCATGGATGCATTTCCCATGACGTGGTTTAAAACTGCTTTACCTCCTCCTTCCAGACTTCTTGTCTTTTTAGCCCAATCTGGGTCACCCTGGGAGCTTTTGATGTTCGTGGCATCATTCGAAACGTGTCGGGGTGGGAGTGGATTTCCGTGGGAGCAAGGCCGCCATAGTAGGTTTCCTGCAGGCTCCAGTCACCCTGACCCATGTTCAGGACGATCCACCGCTTCTCCTGCTACCGGCCTCGCTTCTTCTCAGAGTCAACCTACGGTTCCCCCGGTTTTAGAGGCTCAGGATCTCCAGATGACTGACGCACTTTGGTTTCCTGTGTTCCTGTTCTCACCCACCGTGTTCGCGGTTCCAGATCTTCCAAGTAAAATTCTGACTGAGGGGCAGAATAGAGACTTCCACGAATGAACGAGCCCTGCCACCAGCCAGACCCACCCAGCTGGCAGTCGAGTGGGTGCTGCAGGCCCGGGTCTGGGAGGGTTCTCTGGATCTGGAGCATGTGGAGTTACCTAACTCTAGAAGAGACTGGATTGGACAGTGATGAAGAATGCCTCCTTGCCCAAGAGGCACCTCGGCGCCTTTAACCCAAGCACGTGGCAGGATTGCAGGGTGTACAGACGAGAAAGGCAGAAGTGCTGAGAACCTGGACCCTTGCGTGGGGAGTCGAGGTGGTGCGTGCGGCCCTCTGCCCTTCTCTCCATCTTCTGAGACAAGACACCGCATGTCTCGTGCACCTCACAGAGACAGGAAAGTGTCTGCCTCATCAGAGGTGGATGGGAAGAGAAGACTCGTTCTGCCTGGAAGTAAGACTGGAAGAAAAGTAAGCCGTTGAGGCTTTGGCCCATCAAGTGTGTGTCCTGATTTTGAGGTCTTTGCGGCGGCGTGGCGGCAGGCTGTGCACAGGCTTTCCCTTCGGCATGGTGTCGTCCTGCTCGGCAGGACGCCTGGCGTAGCTCTGGGATGTGGCTGCAGAAGTGTAGGTGACATGCGAGTGCAGAGCCGGCCACCACAGCGCTGAGGTGCTCGGGCCTGGCTGTCAGCCGGCCGGCTTGGCAGGCAGCTCTTGGCCTCGGCTCCAATGGCATTGGCTTCCTAGCACAATTCTTAAAAGTAAAAATTGCAGCACGTCATTTTCAGAGCCACAGTGAAGACCTGTTGAGAGAGGTGGTGGGAACGGAACCTTTTCTGCGGCCTGCAGACAGCAGCCCAGCTTCCTGCCTGGACCTCAAGGAAATGCCTCCTATTTCCTTTCCTCAGGATTGGAGAGATTGTGTTCCTTAATTAAACCATTCATCCCGTGGGTTTTCTTTTCACTTAAGGTATTCCTGAAGTGTTATTGGAGAGGATTGTGTGTGTGTGTGCCATGTATAACACAGGTATACACTTGATAAAATAATGTCGGTGCTAAACTTGATGACATTCAGAATGTTTTCAAGGAGAGGTTGCTAGGATCTGCTGAAGGTGTCTGCCATTAAATAGATCTGTGGGCACAGAGGCCCTGTCTTCCTCACCCGCGGGCAGAAGCCAGGCTGCCCTTCCCCCAGGAAGCCCCTCCCTTGGGAGCCCCTTCCCAGGCTCTGACCCTGCCCTGTCTGTGCTCGGCAGCCTCCATCGCGTCTACCTGCAACGACCCTGGGACCCTGCAGAACGGGACCCGCTACGGTGACAGTCGGGAGCCTGGGGACACCATCACCTTCCAGTGCGACCCTGGGTACCAGCTTCAAGGTCAAGCCAAGGTCACCTGTGTGCAGCTCAACAGCCGGTTCTTCTGGCAGCCAGACCCTCCCACATGCATAGGTACCGGTCTTCTGCAGGCGGCAGCTCTGGGGTTCTGGGGTTCTGGGGTAGGGCTGGCTCCCCTCCCGTGCTGCCCCCTCCCTCCACAATGTCCTGCTACTGGGTTGGATCTCTCTCTCTCTCTCTCTCTCTCTCTCTCTCTCTCTCTCTCTCTCTCTCTCTCTCTCTCTCTCTCTCTCTCTCCTAGAGGTCCTCAGACTATCTGAGGCCACACGGGAATTGTATTTTCAACCTTTAATCTTCATTTTAGCATGTGAAATAAAGGAAGAACCTTACTTAATGTGCAGTAATCGACATTTATCCAACATTTCTCATCCTTAGTAATTCTTGTATAAATATAGACCAGCCAGAGTACTGCAGTTTTAAATTGCAAAAGGCTCCACATTCACATCCCCACCATTACTGTTCTCGTTTGCAAGACGAGAAAAGGCCCCTAAGCAACAATCCTCACTGAAGAGCACTTGCTCTTGTGAGATGTGCTTTTCCTACAATAGCAGAACATTTTAAATAGAATCCTGAAGGCTAGAAATATTATTACAATAAAAACAAAGACCCCCAAAAAGACTTTCTTCTAAAAATTCATTAAAATTGTATTGTTTGACCTCATTAGAAGGGTAACAAATGGTTTTGCAGCCTGTGGTTGAATAAGCATCTAAGGTGATCAACCCCAGTGTGATTTCGGGGAGAGATATCTTCCATAAGGTAGTCATTACGTGTGCATTGTCTCTTTCTTTGGTGAATCATTTTAATATAAAATGCCTATTTAGAATAGTTCACCTTCATTTTCAAAAGAAATTCTGCTTAGCTTCATTATTTTAATGAACTATCACAGTTCAATTAGAACTTTTTCACTGTCTTTTTGAAGAATGTTGCATTTAATTAATCTGAACAGAGAGGGAGGGAATGGGATGCAAGCTGCAGTTAGGAATTATTTTGCATGCAGTGACCTTGAGGAGATTTTGTGGTGTACAGGATTTTATCCTCCCAACCACACAGCAGAGAAATTCTCTACAGACAGAGGCTCCATATGTCCTCTAGAGAAAGTCTCACAGTCCGCATCCTGGACCACACATGAAGACTGCTGCGGTTGCATAGGAGTCCGCGTCCGTGGCCTGGCCAGCAGCCTCTGTGTGCTTCGTAGACACGAAGCACACATTTCCACCCCCTGACTTCGGTGGGCACTGCTGGGCACTTGGTCCAGCTGAGCCCCCGGAGACTTCAAGGTGGCCACAGGTTCCTTTACCCAGTGGAGTAAGTACCTGTAAGGCTGCCATGCCTGTGAACACGAGCCCAGTTCTAATGAGAAGGGCTGTTTCTACCTTGCCATTGCCATTTTCACATGGTTGTGCTTCATGCAGGAAAATACACACGAGCCACAAAACGGTGAGTGAATCCCGAGAAGGCAGTCCACCCTTCCATGTGCAAGGCAGTCTGTCCCACCACCATGCCGCACTGCTTTGTTGAATGTATCTTTTTGGTTAAGACTTCTCGGGGTGGTCACCTAATTTTGGCCAGCAGCTCAGCTAAATAATTCTGTGCTGGGCAGGGTCGGGAGGAGTCATTTCAAAAGCAAGCTGGAATCATTTGCCAGTGATTAAATAATCCCTTATGTTATTAATTAGACCTACCTCACATGGAAAACTCACGCAACGTATTAAAATGGGAGAGGTGTAATTGGAACAAGTGAACAGTGTCTTTTAATTTCATTGTACATCCTATTTTCTGAGAAATAAGACATGCCCTCTGTAAAATAGCTACATAACAGGACATAGGCTGGGCATAAAGCTACAAGCAGGTAAATTCGGTTCTCAGGATTCAAGGCATTAATCACTTCATTGTCCCTTTCTCATTATTTAAAGACAATATGTGTTTATCATAGTTATCAGTATGTCATAGTAAGTCACAAAGAGGAGAGAATCAGATAAATAAAATTCATTATATAGTCACCTTTTTAAAAAGCTCATTTTTATGTACCACGAGCCTGGAGGACCATTTCATAAGCCATGGATCTGATCTATCAGTAAACGGCTTCTTTCGTGTTCTTGTGTTCCCAGTGTTTTTCCATGGCTGCACAGTGTGTCTGCAGAGGCAGCTCTGCTTGCCTTTGGCGCAGCAACTCTGTGTGTGTGAGTGCATGTGCACACACACACGTGTGTACACACACACACGCACACACACTTTTAGCCCTAGTCATTTTTTCATTCCAGATTAGGCAGTTAACTCTCTGCCCTTCCACTCTTCGCGGCAGCTCTTCTGCCCTGCGTGGTCTCCTCTGTGGAAGATCACCTGACCCTTGGTGGCACCGTTTCCACCCCAGCCTCATTTCCCCCGGGCTTTGCTTTGGCGCCTTCCTCGCCTCTTCCCGGAGGACATTTGCAGGGTCTCGGGCCAGTTCTCTCGGCCAGATGACTAACTGATCCATGAGCCCCTCTGAGCGGGCCTTCCTCCGAGCCCTCCAGCTTTCAGCTCTGTAGGAGCCTGCAGTCACGTTTACGGAACCCCAAATTCTGTCTAATTCACTTTCCCAGCTCCACATCCTGTAGAATTCTGGGTAGTGGAACTTTAGTCTAGTTTGCTAAATTCTATTTTCTGTTCTTCCCCTGCCTGTAGGACAGCTGGTTCACTGATTATTTCTTGAATGCAGGGAGCACTCCTATGTTTTGGTGCAGGGTATTGATGTGTCTCAGGAAACACTAGAGGAATGCCCACCTTGCCTTGTAGGAGAAGGGGCTGCCCTGGGCCCAGGGCCAGGGTGGTGTAGATTGGGGTTTTACTTCTGTGCCCTCCCCTGCTGGAGCATTTCCTAGAGCACCTGAGCTGCTTTGTCTACTAAATTCCAATCCTCTCCAAAGCATTTTTCAAGCTCCCTAGTTAAAAGCTAATGGAGCTAAACTGAGAGGGGACCAGGACCCGAGAAGAGCTCCACCCAGCAGGCAGAAGCACTTAGTTCCCCCTCTCGGCCTTGAAACCACCATGTCTGTAATTGCCTCTCAGGAGAGGACAGGATTTCCTTGGCTTCCCATGAGCCTGTTCCTCCATCACAGCCAAAGCCTGTCGGCCGGGACAGCCCAGGACAGCGCTGAGTCAGTTCGTTCTCATCCTCCAAGCCCATGTGGAGTGGGATCTTCTAGACCTTTGGTCTCCCTGTCTCTGGGCCAGCAGCACCCTCCTTCTGCTCTCCCTGAGTCACCCCTGCACAGGAACCTCCGGGCGTTGTGAGGGCATCCCCGGTGGCCTCACTCAGACTCGGCCTTCGATCAAACTCGAGTCTAGGACAAGTCTCCTGGCTTTAGTCTTGTTTCTCCTTTTGGATAGCTACTCACCACCTGTGAGCCCCGGGTACCCGGCCTGCCCACACCTTCCCGCTCTGCCCGCCTGCATTTCCCCAGGGCAGATTGCTTGTCCACGGTGTCTGTCTGTGGGGACTGGCAGGAGGCCGGCTCTCAGAGGACCTTTTCATTGGAATGACTGCTTCAAGCAGCCAGTTACAAACCTTAGTCTTCTATGAACACAATCACCAGGGCAAGATGTGTGCACTTACAAGGCTGTGGTGTCCTAGCAACTTCCCATGGGGGAAGGGTCCAGAGAGTTTCTTATCCAGCGCATGAATTCAGAGTGAACATTTCCAGATTCTAGAGCAAGCTCTGAATTACTGCTTGCCAGAACCAATGGCAGTGTGTCTAATTCAGAATTCACCCTCATGCCAACCATTTCCTGAGCAAATCTCATCAAATCGTAGTTTCGAGGTAAATTTTCATCTCAACCTTTATTCATGAGCTATCCATCTATCTATCCATCTATCTATCCATCTATCTATCTATCTATCTATCTATCTATCTATCTATCTATCTATCCATCCATCTATCTATCTATCTATCCATCCATCCATCTATCTATCTATCTATCTATCTATCTATCTATCTATCTATCTATCTATCTATCTATCCATCCATCTATCTATCTATCTATCTATCTATCTATCTATCTATCTATCTATCTATCCATCTCTCTATCTATCTATCTATCTATCTATCTATCTATCTATCCATTTATCTATCTATCTATCCATCTATCTATCTATCTATCTATCTATCTATCCATCCATCTATCCATCCATCTATCTATCTATCTATCTATCTATCTATCCATCTATCTATCTATCTATCTATCTATCTATCTATCTATCTATCCATCTATCTATCTATCTATCTATCCATCTCTCTATCCATCTATCTATCTATCTATCTATCTATCTATCTATCTATCCATTTATCTATCTATCTATCTATCTATCTATCTATCTATCTATCCATCTATCCATCTATGTATTTATCTATCTATCTATCTATCTATCTATCTATCTATCTATCTATCTATCTATCTATCCATCTATCTATCTATCCATCTCTCTATCCATCTATCTGTCTATCTATCTATCTATCTATCTATCTATCTATCTATCTATCTATCTATCCATTTATCTATCTATCCATCTATCTATCTATCTATCTATCTATCTATCTATCTATCTATCTATCTATCCATCTATCCATCTATGTATTTATCCATCTATCTATCTATCTATCTGTCTCTATTATAGATAGATATCTATATCTATATGTCACATACATTGGGTGTATTTTGCCACTTTGATATGTGGGATAAGCAGTCAGGCCCTGTAACTCCCAAGAAACTGAGACGTGTAGAGTGACAGCTGTTCACTCAGCAAGCACTTTCAGAGTACAAGCAATCTAGTAAATGGGCTAGAAACCGAGGCAAAGCCACCAACGGATAAAGATCTTATTACACTATATGAAGCTGTGTTCTAGAAAAATAGATGACTGTAAACCCCACGAAATGGACAATTACAAAGGCCATGTGGTGATACCCATGGATATTGGGTAAAAAGTTTAAATTATAGTCATAAAATTGTACTTGTCAGTTTGAAAATTTTTCCTACTACATATTATATATTGCTATATATTCTGTTATGCTTCATTATATATGATATATATTATGTGTTGTTATATATATTCTGTCATGCTTCATTAGATAGATAGATTGATTGATTGATTGATAGATATGCATGACAGAAAATGTTTCAGCAGTCACATGAGGACTGTTGGAGTTTCCTGAAAGCGTATCAGGGCACCGGACAACATGGCATCTGTGTGGGGAAGGCCCCGTCTCCGCCCATCCCTTGCTAACTTCTCCTTTGACTTTGCTTTGTGCAGCTGCATGTGGCGGGAACCTCACCGGACCAGCGGGTGTTATTTTGTCCCCCAACTACCCCCAACCCTACCCCCCTGGGAAGGAGTGCGACTGGAGGATAAAGGTGAACGCTGACTTTGTCATCGCCTTGATATTCAAGAGGTGCGTCTCCAGCGGAGCGGGACGGGGTCCTCCCTTCACCGGGCTGTGTCTGTGCTCCAGCAATGGCAACATTAAGGACCTCAGTCAGCGCTGGGCTTTGTGTGTGTGGAACTCCCTGCATAGGGGACGTGGTGGACGCGTGCATCTCCACTGCTTTGCTCAGAAGCATCCCGTCCCCCCCCCCCACACACACACCCAGAGCTAGGTTCACGGTGTCTCCCATTTGCAAAGGCTTGGTTTACAGAAGGTTCTAAAGAGCCACAGAATATGACATGGCATGCTTGCTGGAGTTTCTAGTCAGCAGCTCGCCCTTGCTCGATGTGAGAGGATGAATTCCTCCTTTCCGTGGCGTGTACCCCGACCCTGAGGATGCTCCCGCTGGGGAGCTGGGACTGAGCAGAGCTCAGAGGGCAGATGCTCCTCCAACTGAGAGCGCCAAACATTTGAAATCCTCGATCTAGATCCAGCCATGAAAGCAGTGGAGATGACGACATCGCAGATGCTGATTCTATAATATACTCTTAGTTTGGGGTGGTACACAGAATTTAAATTTTATTGACTACCAAAGTTTTATCCAGTGCTATATTTTGTTGATGTAAGGAGGTGTGATATTATATTATTCTGTAGATTGCCCAGCGGTTACTAGCTATCTAGGGCCAAGTAGTTAAACTCTATTTATTTAACCCCTAGGAAGATGGGTCTTTAAGACAAAGATGCTTCCTGTTCTGCCGGGATCTGTGCGTCCCTGCTTGGAGCTGGGTGTGGGTAGCTCCCTCACTGTGTCCTGCGGGGCCCTGAGTGAGAATTATTCCAGCCTCTGAAATTCTTCACCTTAAGCAGGTTGATAGCCATCATTTTGGAGTTTACTAAAGCAGGTAAAGTTCTCCAAAAATGTAGGGTTTTTTTTTTCTAGCACTGAGCTAGTACCAAAGCAAAGTCTGGTAAGTGTCTGGGGATCCCTGAGGCTTTGCTTAGAGCTGAACTCGGGTAGCAGCGGCTCCCAGCTGTCCTGCTGCGTACTGAGCATGAACGTTCCTGCCTGGCATCTGGCCTGGCTGTTTCAGACGGAGGTCTTCGCCGTGTTCCCTCTCCGTGGAGAAGGCCGACACAGCCTCCGCAGCTCCAGTCTCCTCTGTTCCCCTGTCTCCACACCTCGCCTGCCCATAGCTTCTCCGGTCTGGTTGGCAGCCAGCCCACACGCTGGCCTTGGTCCATGTGGTCAGGCATGGAGGCCAGAATGGGGCAGTTCAGCGCCCAGGCAGAGGCTGCCCTTCCAAGGCACAAAGGCTGCCATTTCCGGCCCCATGCAATTCACAAGGGATCTGGGTTAAGATGTGGATTTTTCCTGTGTCTAATACTATTTTCAGTGTTCAGTAAATAATCACTACTAATAATTAGCTATGCCAGATGAGGGGAATGGAGCAAACCAAATGCAAATAACATTTTTGTGAAGTATTCTAAGTCAAACGATTATGCCAATACATTCGACTCAGTTGACATAATTGCTGCTAGCTCCCCGAATTTAGTAATTGCATTCTTCTACTCCCTGGCTGTGGACTGCAGGGAACTTGTGAATAACACACGACCCACAGGGGGCCTGGGTGCCCGTGGCCGCCACCCTGCAGCAGGGGCGCCGTCACTCCAGTGAGGCACTGCACAGGGTGGCAGCCTTCTCTTCATCCCTGTGCAAGGGGTGGGACCTTGGGAGATGCCTGCTGTTTTTGCTTCTCCCTGGGCACGCCAGATAAACGAGAGCCACTTAAGCAGCACATTGAGGTAATTACAAAAGGACATGGCCTTTCTGTCCCAGTTATAGAAGATTTCTGCCAACAGGAAGGAAAGAGAGTGCGAGTGCCGGCTGTCTTTGGTAAATGAGCCCCTCAAGGTGACCTCAGCACCTCCTCCTTGGTGGCAGCTGATCAGAACCCCACGGAACCCCAGATGACCCTGCTGGCCTTTACACCCCAATAACAGAGCTGCCGCGGCACAGGGAGCTGAGAGTGTACACAGTCGGAGTCTTTGCCGGGAATTAGTATAGGAGAAGCAGAGGAAGAGACAGAGGGAGAAACACGGCGCACACAGGAAGAGAGAGGCAGAGAGAGAGAAGACGGAGGTGTCGTGTGTGTGTGGCTCTCAGACATTACCATTGCGGGTAAGGTTAGATTGGCTGAGTTAGCTGAGAAGCTAGAAAGAATTACAATGTTGAAAACAGAAATACGCGAAGGTGTTTTTAAAAATCTTTTGGGATGACAGTGATACCTACATTATAATATAGATGTAATGTACACATATATAACATGCATATATAATTAGCAGTATTCACATAAAAACCAAGCCTTGTTGAGAACAATGCCTCTGCGGCCTCCTGCCTGGGGGCTGTGTCATTGCAAACTCATAGCTAGTCATTCCATTCCTCAGAATTCTCTTCCATGTGGTGCTGAGCGGGGGGGGGGGGGGGGGGGGGGACTGTGCAGAGTCCCGGTGCAGATTAGCAGCTGCACCGCGTCTGATGTTGTGACGACCATTCCGTGGAACTTGACGCCTTCGCGTGGAACTCCAGGGCAAAGGTTCGGCAGGCCTGATCCCGGCGCCTGCGCTGGGCAGGTGTCAAGAATTCAACCTCTCTGGTCTCCTTGCCTTCCAGTTTCAACATGGAGCCCAGCTACGACTTCCTGCACATCTACGAAGGGGAGGACTCGAGCAGCCCCCTCCTCGGGAGTTTCCAGGGATCCCAGGCCCCGGACAGAATAGAGAGCAGTGGAAACAGCCTTCTGCTGGCCTTCCGCAGCGACGCCTCCGTGGGCCTGTCAGGCTTCGCCATTGAGTTCAAAGGTACCCAGGGCCCCGGGGACCCAGGGGGGCTGGCTCTCCCGAGGCAGCCAGGGGCTGCGGCCACGGTCCGGCCAGGAGCTCATCTCAGCCCGAGAGAAGAAATTCCAGAGTCCCGAGGATACACTCTACTCAAAATGAAATTGTTCGATGGCCTTACTGTCAATTTCTCAAGCTGGAGGATTTTATCCCAATATGTACACTAATTAAGAAATCATTAGGAGCTCATGCATGTAACCATTTAAGGATATGAATTTTGACATCTGGTTTATTTCTTCAGAATGACAGGTTTAAACCACACTTAGTTTTCCTTCGCTCTTCTCCCCATAGAAACACGCAGTGTCCACTGTTCTCCTCACAGGCCCCCGCGTGGGGCAGGGGAGGTTCTGGACTGGCAGTGCCAGCTTTGAGATCCACCATACCCTCCCTCAAAATGCAAAAACAACAACAAAAAAGAGACCAACCCACCTACAAATCCTCCAACTCAAGCATTTTGTACTTGGGTCCATGCAAACAAATGAGTTGTTGGGTATCCGTTCTCCATGTGAACAAAGGAAGCACAGATAAACCTGAGTCAGAGAGGACATTTAACAAAATGCCCCTTCTCAGCCCCGAGTCTTCTATTCACAATGCTGTGAAAACATGTACGCTTCTTTTTGAGTTCCATTTGTAGAGAAAACAGCAGTGGGGGGTGGGGGGGAGGCCCTGTGTTTGTTTGTTTGTTTATGGTACAGTCTGAAGCCTCCTTGGGTGTTTATTTGTTTGTTTACAACAGGGTCTGGAGCCTCCTTGGGTGTTTGTTTGTTTGTTTAGGATAGGGTCTGGAGCCTCCTTGGGTGTTTGTTTGTTTGTTTAGGATAGGGTCTGGAGCCTCCTTGGGTGTTTGTTTGTTTACAACAGGGTCTGGAGCCTCCTTGGGTGTTTGTTTGTTTGTTTACAACAGGGTCTGAAGCCTCCTTGGGTGTTTGTTTGTTTAGGATAGGGTCCGGAGCCTCCTTGGGTGTTTGTTTGTTTAGGATAGGGTCTGGAGCCTCCCAGGGTGTTTGTTTGTTTAGGATAGGGTCTGGAGCCTCCTTGGGTGTTTGTTTGTTTGTTTAGGATAGGGTCTGGAGCCTCCCAGGGTGTTTGTTTGTTTAGGATAGGGTCTGGAGCCTCCTTGGGTGTTTGTTTGTTTAGGATAGGGTCTGGAGCCTCCTTGGGTGTTTGTTTGTTTGTTTAGGATAGGGTCTGGAGCCTCCCAGGGTGTTTGTTTGTTTAGGATAGGGTCTGGAGCCTCCTTGGGTGTTTGTTTGTTTAGGATAGGGTCTGGAGCCTCCTTGGGTGTTTGTTTGTTTGTTTGTTTAGGATAGGGTCTGGAGCCTCCCAGGGTGTTTGTTTGTTTGTTTAGGATAGGGTCTGGAGCCTCCCAGGGTGTTTGTTTGTTTAGGATAGGGTCCGGAGCCTCCTTGGGTGTTTGTTTGTTTAGGATAGGGTCCGGAGCCTCCTTGGGTGTTTGTTTGTTTAGGATAGGGTCTGGAGCCTCCCAGGGTGTTTGTTTGTTTAGGATAGGGTCTGGAGCCTCCTTGGGTGTTTGTTTGTTTGTTTAGGATAGGGTCTGGAGCCTCCCAGGGTGTTTGTTTGTTTAGGATAGGGTCTGGAGCCTCCTTGGGTGTTTGTTTGTTTAGGATAGGGTCTGGAGCCTCCTTGGGTGTTTGTTTGTTTGTTTAGGATAGGGTCTGGAGCCTCCCAGGGTGTTTGTTTGTTTAGGATAGGGTCTGGAGCCTCCTTGGGTGTTTGTTTGTTTAGGATAGGGTCTGGAGCCTCCTTGGGTGTTTGTTTGTTTGTTTGTTTAGGATAGGGTCTGGAGCCTCCCAGGGTGTTTGTTTGTTTGTTTAGGATAGGGTCTGGAGCCTCCTTGGGTGTTTGTTTGTTTGTTTAGGATAGGGTCTGGAGCCTCCCAGGGTGCTTGTTTGTTTGTTTGTTTATGACAGGGTCTGGAGCTCTTCTGCTGCATTGACTGGCCAGGACCTTGAACCTGGGTCCCTGCCAGCTCCACCTCTGAGGGCTGAGATCAATCCTGGTTGTAGAGAATGTATTGTATTTCTTTACATTTTACTTAGTTCTTTGCTTCTTCAATAGAGTCGCATTATATGGTTTTAAATAGATTAATTTTCCCCAAGTATAAAAATATGCAAACTTGGGGCTGGGAGTTTGGCCTAGTGGTAGAGTATTTGCCTAGCATGTGTGAAGACCCGGGTTCGATTTCTCAGTACCACATACATAGAAAAAAGCCAGAAGTGGTGCTGAGGCTCAGGTGGTAGAGCTCTAGCCTTGAGAAAGTCCAAGGACAGTGCTCAGGCCCTGAGCTCAAGCAAACCCTGAAACCTTAGTAGTCTTTAGTAAACTACGTAAAAATGCTTATACAATTGGTCAAGGGAGGGAGGCCGCGTGACTTTTGCACAAGAAGTGCTTGTAAGTGTTCGATCTGTGCCACCAAAACAAATAAGGCCAAGCAAGCCAATAAACAAACAAGCAAAAGAAACCCCTACCAAGAGGAGGAGGATAAGGAGGTGGAAGAAGAGGAGGAAGAGGAGATGAGGAGGCAGAAGAAGTGTAGGGGTTGAAGGAGGAGAAAGGCCAGGAAGAGGAGGAGGAGAAAGGAGAAGGAGATGAGGTGGTGGAGTAGGAAGAGGAAAAGGGAGGAAGTAGAGGTAGTGGAACAGAAAGAGGAGGGAGAGATGGAGGAGGAGGAGGAGGAAGAGGAGGATCTAGACCAGGGGGAGCAGGAGGAAGAGGAAGAAAAGAATCTAGGGGCGGAGGAAGAGGAGTAGCAAGAGAGAATCTAGAGGAGGAACAGGAGATGGAGGAGGGCCTAGAGAAGAAGAAGAAGAGCAGGCGGGGCTGGAGCTCTGCTTTCTTAGTCTTAAGTAAATGAGTCCCGAGTGCAGGAGGAAAAGGACACAGACAGTGCCAGGCCAGTGCCTCTTCCCTGTGGGCTCTCTTCAGAACTAGCGCTTCCATCTCGGTGGTTTGGGATAGAAGGTTCTCCTTGTCATCTGCCGCTAAGTATCAAGACGAAGGGTCACGGGAGCTCCTGTGCCAAGGGCAGCAGGCCGACAAAGTCTGGGTGCTGGGCACCTCGGAAAGAGAAGATGCCCAGCGTGTCTCAGCCCGCAGCGCCGGGGCCCCAGCCCATGCTCCAGTGCGGGAGGCATGCAGCTCTTCTTCAGTGGAAAGGACAGGAGCAGCAGAGAAACACGCTGCTTGATGAAGCCATCTCATTAGGATGAGAAGGTCCAGTGATTTATCACCAGACAGCCAGAACTGACAACCCTGCAACCGGAACGAAAAGATTAGACGAGTTCATCTGAGGAAATCCCGGCCACAACTGCAGACTAGTGCAGGA
>NC_143528.1:42617155-42689655 GCF_031878675.1 Megascapheus bottae
ATTTTCCGCCTCGCCCTTCTAGCACGGTTCCTTCCGCTTTCACCGGTCCTGCTGCTCCTTAGCTGACTCTGAGGCGACAAGCAAAAGCAGAACCTGCTCAAGAAAATACTGCTTTTCCTTCTGTCTCTTCTTAATTCAGAAGAGTACAACTGGAAAAGGATGGTTGCACATCTGCATAACTACCACGAGCGAGAGGAATGAGACAGCTCTAGGGAGCTTTGGGGCCAGTCAGTTACCTGTGCTCAATGGCTCCCTGGGGTCGGGATTCTGGCTGGCGTGTTGTCAGGTGGACATGTCTGAGCCGGGTCTTACAGACTGCGTCAGCCTCTCCTCCACACTGAGAGCTTTTGTTCTAGCGTGTGGAATGTTGCTTTTGCTAATGGGACTGTGTGTGTGCCGTGGTGTGCTGCCGTGTGCCGTGGTGAGCAGTGCATGGCCGCCGTCCCCGGCTCCCTGGCTGGCCGCACACTCACTGCCGGCCCTTGCTTCCTTGCAGCGCCCTGTGGGGGTGAGTACTCGGGCTCGGAGGGCGTGGTCTTGTCCCCCGGCTACCCCCACAACTACACTGCGGGACAAGTCTGCCTCTACTCCATCACCGTGCCAAAGGAATTCGGTAAGACGCCATGCCTCCACTGCTGTCCCTCGATGGAAGGAGCAGCAGCTCTCCATAGAATACTGTGATAGGGCCGGCCGTGGGCCTTTGACCAGACAAACGTCCTTAGTGAAGGACGTGTGAGCAAGACCCGGAGGAAAGGGGAAAGCTCTTTCCCCAGGCAGCCTGGGACCCACCGCTGCTCCCACCCCACCCAGGGGACGCCTTGAGAGGCTCTAAAGTCAAACGCAGGATGCACAGGAGAGCCGCTGTTCCCTGACACACACAGAGGAGCGTCCGCCACGGTCACGTTCCATGGAACATGCTGACGTTAATAACAAGAGGAAAACGGTACAGGTGGACTTCTAGGACCTTAATAAGATTATTTTTTTAAAAAAAATAATCATTTAAGGTTCAAATTAGATAGAAAAGATTCTGTCTCCTCTTATTAAATGCCCGAAGACTTCTTGTCGTAAAGACAAAGCGAAGGAAAATTATTCAATCTCTAAAAACTCCTAAGTCAGAGAAGTTCAATTCACATTCACAATTTATAGGACCGAGGACAGAGCCTTGCAGGTCTTTGACGTGTCCCCCCCCTTCCTTTCCAGTGGTCTTCGGACAGTTCGCCTATTTCCAGACGGCGCTGAGTGACCTGGCTGAGCTGTTTGACGGAGCCCAGCCCCAGGCCAGACTTCTCAGCTCACTCTCCGGCTCTCATTCTGGTAACATGTCCACTGTTTGTCCACCACGTTAATTTTAGTCTCATCTCTTTTTTCAGCATTGATGAATGAGAGATGTAAGCACTTATTAACTTTAGGTACATGTAGCAAAGGTTTATTTTAGATGAGAGATTTCAAAAGATGACTGCTTTGTGTATGAGTGGGGTCTTTATCATTTTACCCACTGAGGCTGAGAATGTCAAGAAAAGAAGGGATGGTAAATTCCTGCATATTTTATTTTCTTGCCTATCTGTTGTCCTTTTCCAGCTGGTGATAAAATCTTGTGACATTTTTTCCTACTCTTCCCAGCCTGTACCTACATGCAAATACAAAGCTATTACCAACTGGAAAGGAATCTTAGAAGAAGTCCCTAGCCAGAGGTGTCTGTATTAGATTAGATTAACACAGAACAAGGTATTGATCACACCTATCAAATCCTGACCCTTCAGTATTTAGTAAGTAAATTAGGTGTTTACTAAATCTTTATCCAGGTAAATTTAATTATGTGCATTCAAGTATTGACTAATCAAAGTGAAGATTTTAGTATTTTCATTTTCTTACTATTTTCTAATCCATCAAAGATCTTAAGACTATGTGGGGTCCCCCATGGCTCATGCTTATAATCCTAGTGAGTCAGGAGGCTGAGACCTGAGGACTATGGTTCAAAGCCAGCCTGGGTAAGAAAGCCCTTGAAACTGCTAATCGCAAATTAACTACAAAAATAGAAAAAAAAGAAGTGAAACTATGGCTTAAGTGATAAAGCTCTAGCCTTCAGTAAAAATGCTCAGGGAAGGTGCCCAGGCCCCGAGTTCAAGCCCCAGGACCAGCTTATAAAAGAAAGTCTTAAACTTATGTATTGTTCTTTCTGGTCAGGGTTTTATGGTGAAATGCCCTCATCAAACACATCAGAAGGCCAAATCTAAAGTCCCGCATACCTCCCCAGGCCCTACCTCTTCTTACCACGGTCCTAGGCCGGCCCCAGGGACCTCCCAGATCCCAGGCCAGAGTGCTTTAGGGGCCAAATTTTATATCATAAGATATTTTCAAACACATTTTCTTAATTTTAAATCAAACAAGGTGATTGGTTATAAATAACTCACCCAATACTTACATCTCCAAAGTCAGCTAAAAGGACCCTTGGTGTATTCCTCAAAACAAAGTCCAGATAACCAAAACGATTACAAGGCATTTTCCAGACAAACCAGAGTTGTATGCTTTCCTTGAAAATAATTTTCTTTGGGTCCTATATGGTATGATTTGGACTTGTTTTTGAAGTTCTTGGTGACATTTCACGTTAATCACAGGCCTGTAGGGCCCACTGATACCTGTGTTCATTTCCAGGTGAGACTCTGCCTCTGGCCACATCAAACCAGATTCTGCTTCGATTCAGCGCCAAGAGTGGGGCGTCGGCCCGGGGCTTCCACTTTGTCTACCAAGGTAGGGTCTCTCGGGCAACCTCTCGTTTCCCCACCCAGTGTCCACTGTGCTTCACACACAGTAAACCAATCTGGATCACATTTAAGGGACCAAGCTGTGCATAAATGGTGACATCATTTCACAAACTATTGGCTTCTTTCTACACTATTTACACTTTTCACTTAACCAGCAACGTGAGGGAGCAGTCTGTGAGCCAGCCAGCAGCCTCTGCCCACCTATGCAAGGTGCCAGAGACAGTAATGTTTTATCTGATCACACCATTGCATAGTGGTTTAGAGCTCCCAGACTTCTTTAATGAGATACATGGAAAACACATCACACAATGCCACCTTTCATGAATCATTTTCCAAGAAAAGAAAAGAAAAAGGACAGGATAAAACATACACATCTGCCACTCTAAACACCTTTCTTAGTTTGCTTATCTTTCATAACCTTCTAGCACTTTTGCACCTTTGTATGTGGGATTTTTATGGTTTGTTTTTTTGAATTTGGATCTCATGTACGGTCAGTTGGTGATTGCTTCCAATTGAAAAGTGATGAGATCTTCTTTCCTCCATTTTGCTTTTGTTACACATTCACTCTCCACACCTGAACCGGGGGTACTTAGGTAGTGCACAGATGTTCAAGGAGGGAAGCGCAGGAAGGAGCGTTCGGCCTCCAGAGATCTGCCCGGCCCAGGGGAGAAGCAGCGCTGAGGTTCTCCTCCTCTAAGTCTGGCTTCAGCCTGAGAGGCCGCCAGCCAATCCTATTTTCATCACAGTTGCAGGACGAGTGCATTTGGCCAGGGACACTTTCCCTAGAGAAGGCCCTGGACGTCCCAGGTTCTCCAGACACTGCCTGGAGAGCAGTAGCGCCCTGTCTGCCCTCTGCCATCATTTCTAGCCACCTCTCACTGCAAGAGCCAGGCCCTCGCAGTCGCCCTCCAACACAAGGTTCCATCTTCAGCAAGATATACCTGAGGGAGTAGAGGAGAGAGGATGGGGTGTTTTTGAAAGCTCAGGAGGGCAAGGATTTGTATTACCTTCTGAGTTGTGGTTGGCTGGAAGAGCAAAACATCACATTATTGCAGTTATGGCTTTTAACGTGTAGCTAATTAACACATAAAAATAAATGTAAATACTCAGAAGGACCCCAGTGTGAACTCAGCACCGAGGCGTTGAGTTTGGGCCCTATGTCTGGCGCACACGCATAAATCAATATTAGTATTTTTAAAACTGAAATTGTTAGAGTAACCGAATTGAACCAGCTGTTACTCACTACTCCTGATCTACAGTGAATTCCAAATTACTTTGCAAAAGCAGATCCACAGCCCAAATTCATATGATATATATGTGTATGCATGTGTATTTCTTCTGTGTGTGTCTATATGTCTGTATATGTCTAAGTCTATTTTCCTTGTACTTAACGATAAATAGTGACTAAAACTTTTAACATTTTCTGAGGTCAGTGTAGCTACTTTTCTTGCTTTTCCGCCAGGGAATTTATACAGAAGCATCAATGTCTTTTTTTTTTGGTTAATGGACATCCTCTGCAGATGACAAGAGAGGATGACGAATACAGGAGGTAACTCACCCAAGAGCAACCGAGAAGAATCTCAGTACATATGAAGAGTTAAATTGAGCATCGGTTGTTGAAAGAGAGGAGTTCTATTCAAGCTTAGAAACCATCTGAACTCCATTGTGTAAAAAATTCTGAATAGCCCTTCCCTATGCCACTTGCAGTTTCATTCTTGCCTTAGTTATTAAAACTTGAAATTGCACCGTGACTTTCTGCCTTCTGTGGCTGGAGGATTCTTTGTTAGCAGACAGGCAGCTCGTTATGAAGAGCGACTGGGATGGGAATGAAAACCAGAGGTAGCAGCACAGCATCCAGAAACCATACTTGCCACCCTGGCGGGACGGATTGTCTGTCTGTCCGTCTGTCTGCCTGCCTGTCTGTCTGTCTGTCTATATTGTCACTCTGGCTCACCCATTCTAACCTCATCAGTGTATTCTAAAATAATTCAAGATGAAAACATAAATCTAGCAGTGGAGCAATTTCTTTTAATTTCCTGCACATGATCATTCACCTGTAATGAAATCCTTGGACATATAAACAGGACGTTAGGCACTAGTTTATTGCACCAGAACTCTCTAGTTAGTCCATATTTCTCTTCTAGGTATGGAAATGAATAAGTCTGGTATATTATGAATGTTTCCAACAGGAGCAGAGCGGAGCTACTTTTATCAATTTTTGCCCACTGAGAGAACATAGTTCAACACAGAATTCAATCACAGTTTGATCAGAATAATCTTTGGCTTCCATTCTTCCACAGAACTTAGTAATTAGTAGGTCACTGACTGTATCTCTCCTGTTCTGGTTTTGGTGAAATCAAGGGTTCTGGTGTGTTAGGAAAGATAAAGTGAAGACAGCATTATTTTTAAAGAAAGTGACTATAAGTATATCCTCTCAAAGAGCTTCCCCTTGCATTTAAAGACATGGGAGGGCTAGGAAGAGGAGAGGGTGTGAGGCTCAGCCACCCTTCCTCTGTGAGGGAGACAAAAGGAAGCCCGTGCATTGTAAGAACATGGCGCCTCCTTTGCCACATGGAGTACTGTTCACACTGTACGCCCCTGTGTGGTGGGGTTTGGGGCACCAGCCTGAGTCACACAGGACTGCCCTTTCCCCTCACTGTCCCCATCCGGAAACCACAGGGGCACACATAGCCACTCAAAAATGGAGGGGATGCTGCCTGTAGAATGCAAACCAACCCTGATCAGTTCCCGGGAGCCTTCGTGCAGCAGTGCCCTCGGTGCCGGGCCCATTTCACTGACACGCAGACTCGACACCCTGCAGACCCCCCATGGCCATGTGAAACACGGTGATTTCTAACCAGTGATCACCGTGGTGGGACTCAGACCGGGCTCACGCGTTAGGGTGCTGAGGAGGACACCGACGGCCGTGTGGAGAACACACACGTGCAGGGTCACCGGTGGCGGGGTGGGGAGGACACCGATGGCGTGTTGTTCTGCCCCCAGCTGTCCCTCGTACCAGCGACACGCAGTGCAGCTCCGTCCCAGAGCCCCGCTATGGACGGAGGATCGGCTCCGAGTTCTCTGCAGGCTCCGTCGTGCGGTTCGAGTGCAGCCCCGGGTACCTGCTGCAGGGCTCCTCTGCCATCCGCTGCCAGTCCGTGCCCAATGCCTTGGCCCAGTGGAACGACACCACCCCGAGCTGCGTGGGTGAGTGGGGTCCGTGCCGAGCCACCCCCGGGTGGGAGCTGACCTCCACGACGCTGGGACACAGCGAGCAGAATCCAGATCTTGAAACTGCCATTTCATGGAGCAGCCAGCAGGCTAGCGAGGGCCCACGTCTCTCCTCCTCAGCATTCACACCGTCAGCTCGAAAGCCACCCGTGTATCACACGGCTTTATTCTGCGAAAAATCATTATAATGTTGATTTAGGATAGTGCTTGCACAGTGCCCTTGTAATGCAGTCGTGGCAATGAGTGCATCAAAAGCAAAAGGTTAATGTAGCCAGAATGTCTAGTAAAGACTAGTTATGGTCTATTTACTTTTTTGCATAAAGAATTCTGGTGCAATTATGATTGGCACTTGCACTCACTTGAGCATGTCAAGTGTCTCTGAATTTGTATCCCATTAATATCATTTGAAGTTTCGTGTCTGTGGGTAAGAGGGGTTGATCCTCCAATGAAAGCAGATAAGTATTCTAAACACAACTCAGGTCCGAAACACCGTGGCTGGGTCCATTGCCGTCTTAGAGACACTGGAGACTTCTTTAGAGACTCAAGACACGTACAAATAGTAGCATAAAGGGTAAAGATTTATTGATACTACCAACTTAAAAAGGAAAAGATGCAACTTGTTTTACATTACAAAAATGCAGTTAAGCTACCTCAAAACTGGCAAGGTATTTCTTATAATCTGACGGCATAGCGAGAGAGACAAAAACAAAATTAGTTTTGTTGCCATCGCAATTTATTTTTATTAAATAAATCTAACACTTATTAAGCATTTATTGAAGACACCACCTTGCCTTTTAGTTCCCTGCAGTGGCAATTTCACTCAGCGGAGAGGCACGATCCTGTCCCCAGGCTATCCTGAGCCGTATGGAAACAACCTGAACTGCGTCTGGAAAATCACAGTCACCGAGGGCTCTGGAATCCAGGTGGGCTCCCCAGGCCAACAGTCCATGCCCAGGATGTGACCAGGACACAGGGCTGCTTCTCTCTGTCCTTGCCTCCCTCCCTCCTGCTTTTACCTTCCCATGTCTCATCTTTCTTTCTTCTTTTTTCTTTTACTCCCTCTTCATTGTTTTCTATCCTCTTCTTTCTTTCCTCCCTCCCTCCCTGCTCCTTCCCTTTCTTTTGTATATTGGTTCATTTTTAAAACAACAGATTATAGTCTAGTTAGTATTTTTGTAAAACATTTCTAAACATATTTCTACATTTATAGTAAAAACAATTTATTTTTATAATATAGACTATTCAATGTGTCATCCCTAGAGAATTTTGTACACCCTTTCAGGCATTGGTATCTTTGTTTCTGATGTATTTTCCTTAATCATGAAGAACTGTATCCAATGATCTCAGTTGAACTTAGTGCTAATCTTCACCTAACGATGTTGTTTGCTAGATTCAAGTGATCAGCTTTGCCACAGAGCAGAACTGGGACTCGCTTGAAATCCACGATGGTGGAGATGTCACGGCCCCCAGGCTCGGGAGCTTCTCAGGTACAGTGACCCTGAGGCCACGCCTCTGTGTCTGGAACCGCAGGGGGACAGCCACCCAACAGCGGCCAGCACTCTATTTCCCTACAGACCTCTGTCCCTCTCATGTTCGTGAGTGTGGAAAGTCTTGGCTCAGGTGAGAAGCAAGACCACTCTGCATTCCCAGGCCGGCAGGTGCCACTGGTTTGGCCGTCCACAGAGGTGGTCCTGAGGCTGGCCAGGAGCCACACAGATGAGGAAGAGAGAAAGAGAAAAAGAGAGGCAGACAAGAAAAAGAGAATGAGGCCTGAGCAGGTCGAAGCTCATATCTATCTCCACTCTAGACTCAGCCTTATCTTTACACTGCTCATTCTCGTATAAATTAATCAATGTTCTGCACATTTAAGTACTGTGAATGTGTATGCATATATATACATCTATAAATATATAATTTTGTGTCATACACAGCTATCATCATTAATATACCTTCACAATACTGTGGTAAAATCTACTTGGATAGTTTGTATTAGTTATGATTTTTATTTGAAGACCAAGTCGTATAATTGACACATGCTTATAATATAACTTCTATATACCTATTCCTATAGACCCTTCTTTTGAGTAATTTTGTACCATAACTTCAGATAAGTGAAGGTATTTTTCCATATTTGTGTGTGACATGGGTTGACCTTCTGAAAGAATGTAATTTTTTGCCAGTCCTGGGACTTGTACTCAGGGCCTGGGCACTGTCTCTGAGCTTTTCCAAGGCTAGAGCTCTACCATTTGAACCGCAGCACCATTTCTGGCTTTTTCTGTGTATGTGGTACCAGGGAATTGAACCCTGGAAGTGGTAGGGCAAGCACTCTACCACTAGGCCACACTTTAGGGCCAAGACTGTATGTTAAAGTGAGTTTTCCACCTGATATTAACAGGCATAAATCTATTAGTGAACGTAACATTGGTACCCATATGACAAGGCTAGAGCAATTAGCCGGACAATGACTTATGCCTTAATATGACTGACAGAAATAGATTGTCTATCCACAGAGAATACTGCATTACAAAACAACAAAACTAATCTTTTTTGGGGGGGGTTGGAGCTAGACAGGAGAAAAGTTGGGAAGGTCACCATGGGGACAGTGTGGGGTGAGATCTGAATCACCATGGAAACAATGTGTGGCAAGTCTGAAGGTCACCATGGAGACAGTGTGGTGTAGGTCTGAAGGTTACCATGGAGACAGTGTGGTGTAGGTTGAAGGTCTCCATGGTGACAGTGTGGTGTAGGTCTGAAGGTCTCCATGGAGACAGTGTGGTGTAGGTCTGAAGGTCACCAAGGAGATAGTGTGATGTAGGTCTGAAGGTCACCGTGGAGGCACTGTGGTGTAGGTCTGAAGGTCTCCATGGAGACAGTGTGGGGCAGGTCTTAAAGTCACCATGGAGACAGTGTGGTGTAGGTCTGAAGGTCTCCATGGAGACAGTGTGGTGCAGGTCTGAAGGTCACCAAGGAGATAGTGTGATGTAGGTCTGAAGGTCACCGTGGAGGCACTGTGGTGTAGGTCTGAAGGTCTCCATGGAGACAGTGTGGTGTAGGTCTGAAGGTCACCATGGAGCCACTGTGATGTAGGTCTTAAAGTCACCATGGAGACACTGTGATGTAGGTCTGAAGGTATCCATGGAGAAAGTGTGGGGCAGGGTCTGAAGGTCACCATGGAGAGAGTGTGGTGTAGGTCTGAAGGTCACCATGGGGACAGTGTGGTGTAGGTCTTAAAGTCACCATGGAGACAGTGTGGTGTAGGTCTGAAGGTCACCATGGAGACAGTGTGGTGCAGGTCTGAAGGTCACCATGGAGACAGTGTGGTGTAGGTCTGCAGGTCTCCATGGAGACAGTGTGGTGTAGGTCTGAAGGTCTCCATGGAGACAGTGTGGTGTAGGTCTTAAAGTCACCATGGAGACACTGTGATGTAGGTCTGAAGGTATCCATGGAGAAAGTGTGGGGCAGGGTCTGTAGGTCACCATGGAGACAGTGTGGTGTAGGTCTGAAGGTCACCATGGAGACAGTGTGGTGTAGGTCTGAAGGTCTCCATGGAGACAGTGTGGTGTAGGTCTGAAGGTCTCCATGGAGACAGTGTAGTGCAGGTCTGAAGGTCACCAAGGAGATAGTGTGATGTAGGTCTGAATGTCACCGTGGAGACACTGTGGTGTAGGTCTGAAGGTCACCTTGGAGACAGTGTGGTGTAGGTCTCAAGGTCATCATGGAGACAGTGTGATGTAGGTCTGTAAGTCACCATGGAGACAGTGTGGTGCAGGTCTGAAGGTCACCATGGAGACAGTGTGGTGTAGGTCTGAAGGTCTTAATGGAGACAGTGTTGTGTAGGTCTAAAGATCACCATGGAGACAATGTGGTGTAGGTCTGTAGATCACCATGGAGACAGTGTGGGTAGGTCTGAAAGTCTCCATGGAGACAGTGTGGTGTAAGTCTGAAGGTCTCCATGGAGACAGTGTTGTGTAGGTCTGAAGGTAACCTTGGAGACAGTGTGGTGTAGGTCTGAAGATCTCCATGGAGACAGTGTGGTGTAGGTCTGAAGGTCACCTTGGAGACAGTGTGGTGTAGGTCTCAAGGTCATCATGGAGACAGTGTGATGTAGGTCTGTAAGTCACCATGGAGACAGTGTGGTGCAGGTCTGAAGGTCACCATGGAGACAGTGTGGTGTAGGTCTGAAGGTCTTAATGGAGACAGTGTTGTGTAGGTCTAAAGATCACCATGGAGACAATGTGGTGTAGGTCTGTAGATCACCATGGAGACAGTGTGGGTAGGTCTGAAAGTCTCCATGGAGACAGTGTGGTGTAAGTCTGAAGGTCTCCATGGAGACAGTGTTGTGTAGGTCTGAAGGTAACCTTGGAGACAGTGTGGTGTAGGTCTGAAGATCTCCATGGAGACAGTGTGGTGTAGGTCTGAAGGTCATCATGGACACAGTGTGGTGTAGATCTGAAGGTCTCCATGGAGACAGTGTGGTGTAGGTCTGAAGATCTCCATGGAGACAGTGTGGTGTAGGTCTGAAGATCTCCATGGAGACAGTGTGGGGTCCCTGTGGGGCGCTGTCCACTTGAGTGAGTCCCATGTTTTTGGCAAAAATGTCCCTGTGGTTCCTCAGTCTTCCCTGTACAGCGCTGCTCACTGGCTCCCTGTGGGTGGGTGTGATCGGGTGTACTTGCCACAGACTCTCAGTACCTCTGACAGAACCTCAAAACCGTGGACAGGGCCTCACCACCATGGACAGGGACACAGTACCAGGGACAGAGCCACAATACCATTGACCAAGCCTCATTCCCATGGACGGGGCCTCATTCCCACAGACAGGGCCTCAGTACCATGGACGGGGCCTACCAGCATCGACGGGGCCTCAGCACCATGGACGGGGCCATAGTACCAGGGACAGAGCCACAATACCATGGAAGGGGCCTCAGTCCCACAGACAGGGCCTCAGTCCCTTCTGAGTTGCCAGTGGCTGTTGGAGCATAGTTTATCGCCATGAGTTGGGCCTGGTGTGGTAACGTGGGTTCATGAGACAGATACCACTCCATAGCACCAAGAGCCGACACACCCCATTCTCCTGAAGCGAGGAATTCCTTCAGACTTTTTAGAATGAGGATTTTAAAAATACATTATATGGAAATTACAAATCAGCAGAAAGTTTGAATGATTTAGAACATAATCAATATTTAAATGTTTTTACTCCTATGATACCTAACAGTATTTAGAGAGGAGATATTAAACCCATTTTAAAAATTATGAAGTAAGAGCAAGAATGAGTTGTCACAAGAGGTGGATCTTCCAGGCAGTGCAATTGACATCTCAAATAATTCAGTTCTGATTTTTCATTTCTACTTGGACAGGCCTATGTAGGTCTTTTGTGTGAGCTATTAGAAATCAGTTTTGGGAGCAGGCAGGTTATAAATCATAAATGAATGAAATACAGAAGAGTGCATATGAATCTGTAGCTGACAATCAATATTAAAGGCAGGTGAATCCCGTGTGGGGAGCCGGATCTGCAGGGGCGATGGTAAAAGTTCCCACTTTCCCTTGTCGTGCATCCTTCTACCTAGGTCACAGGACAACAGCATGGTCAGAAATAGTCTGCTTGTAGGAACGTTGTTTTTAAAAATTGCTCGGTTGCATTTTGTATGGTGAGAAGTAGCTTCTGCTGCTGATCAGAGGAGCCAAGAGCTGACCTCACTCTGGGGCCAGGCGAGACCCTCCTCCAGGGTCCACCAGGGGGCCAGGCGAGACCCTCCTCCAGGGTCCACCAGGGGGCCAGGACAGACCCTCCACCAGGGTCCACCAGGGGGCCAGGCTAGACCCTCCTCCAGGGTCCACCAGGGGGCCAGGCTAGAACCTCCGCCAGGGTCCACCGGAGGCCAGGCTAGACCCTCCGCCAGGGTCCACCAGGAGGCCAGGCTAGACCCTCCACCAGGGTCCACCAGGGGGCCAGGCTAGACCCTCTTCCAGGGTCCACCAGGGGACCAGGGTAGACCCTCCTCCGGAGTCCACCAGGGGACCAGGCTAGACCCTCCTCCAGAGTCCACCGGGGGACAGGCTAGACCCTCCGCCAGGGTCCACCAGGGGGCCAGGCTAGACCCTCCACCAGGGTACACCAGGGGGCCAGGCTAGACCCTCCGCCAGTGTCCACCAGGGGGCCAGGCCAGACCCTCCGCCAGGGTACATCAGGGGGCCAGGCTAGACCCTCCGCCAGGGTACACCAGGGGGCCAGGCTAGACCCTCCTCCAGAGTCCACCGGGGGACAGGCTAGACCCTCCGCCAGGGTCCACCAGGGGGCCAGGCTAGACCCTCCGCCAGGGTACATCAGGGGGCCAGGCTAGACCCTCCTCCAGAGTCCACCAGGGGGCCAGGCTAGACCCTCCTCCAGGGTCCACCAGGGGACAGGCTAGACCCTCCGCCAGGGTCCACCAGGGGGCCAGGCTAGACCCTCCGCCAGGGTACACCAGGGGGCCAGGCTAGACTCTATGCCAGGGTCCACTGGACCTGTGTGCTCGGCTCTCTCTCCACTCCGGGCCTCCGGGTGCTGCAGGTCCTGGGGTGTGAGGTTCCCCAATCACGTCTGAGCCGTATGTGATTGTGCTCATCAGAAAAGTGCAGAGGTGTGCCACCGGTGAGTGTGCAGAGGCCCTGGGCATTCACACGCAGGGCAGAGTGCCGCACACAGGGACTTGCCATTTCTTGGTTTGGTGAAGGTGTGAGAGCTTCAGCTTTCATCAGAACCTGGCCTGGAAGCAGGCTTTCTAATTCCACTATGAAACAGCCATGGGGTCCCCAGGAACCTGGGAATGAGCAAGTATGGAGCAAAGACTCCCAGGGCTGACTGTTCTCCGGGGCAGGGCAGCGACCCCTGAGCAGGAAGGATGTATTCCCAGCTCTCAGGAAGAAGTCAGAGCTTGCGGCATCCGTTCACACTGAACTGCAGGACATGCGGGGCGCCTGCATCCAGAATGTGCATGCTGTATCCACTTTTGTGCACAGAATGAATGAAAACAAGATAAAGAACAATTTGGGGAATGGACAGAAAATGTCCCATCTGCTGGAGGATGGCAGAAGAAGCCCTGGGCGACGTTTTGTGGCCTCCGGGGACGTGGGGTTGCTGGGCGGGGTGGGGATTTGCCGGCGAGGTCTGGGCTGGTGTCTGCGTCCAGAGCCCCACGTGTGTGTCTGTCCTCCAGGAACCACGGTGCCTGCGCTGCTGAACAGCACCTCGAACCAGCTCTACTTGCACTTCCAGTCGGACATCAGCGTGGCCGCCGCAGGATTCCACCTGGAGTACAAAAGTAAGGCCCCTGCTCTGCTCAGCCACCCTCCGGACTGGGAAGGCATGTTCTTATTAGGGGCTGAAGTGTTGTGAATAAAACGAGGCTGTGTGAAATTTCACATATGAATGGGGAGGTAGAAGCTATTATCTCGAATAATTTAGTAAAACAATGGCTATAATTTCAGGCTTTTGGTATTAAAAATAAACATAGCTATTTATCATACTGCTTTCTCAGGGATGAAGACCAAACCAGGAAAAAAAATCCTAATTTCCATCTAGTGTACATAACCCTTTTTTTTCCATTTCTTTTCTCAAAGGCTGTTAAAAATAAGAGCTCGCCAAGAGCTGTCTCTCCCTGGCCTGCGCTCGTGCCTTGCTCATTTTAATACCAAGAAGGCTCTGCAGAGGAGGCTGTGACCTTTCAAAAACGGTTGAGACTGAGTTAATAGTCTGATAAATGGGATGCCAGAGGTCAAATGCACACATTTCCGTGTCTGGCTGGGCAGGTAAACCTCGTCAGTGCAGGGTGGAATTGATTTTAGGACACGTTTGCAAGCACTGAACAGGCTGGATGCGCTCTTCATCTCACTAATAAGCAGTTACAAATAAGCAAATACGTGGAGAGGCCTTAATAAGTGATATTTTGAATTGAGATAAACACTTTGCTGGGACATAATGTATGCTTGTTTTGAAAGGCCAGATTTCCAGCCGCTGCTAAATGTGCAGAGCCAGAGACAAATGTAGGCTCATCTCAAATTCCAGTCAGACTCCCCTGCTCGTTACAGGCACGCGTGTGCAAGTTCCTTCAATTGTTAGGAATGGGATTATCCTCGTGACCGTGTCCAGTGATTCCACCGATGATGCTTGTGTAGGCTGCATGCGGAAAACTCTGCTCCTAGGACACATTTTGTGAAGGTCTGTCAGGAGGAAATGTGTTTGCAGGTGCGTTGGTTCTTTGGGCTTCATTCGTAAGTGCTCTTCTCCCTGCCGAGCTTCTTTGGCCATTAGGCTTTCTTTAACGAGAGTAGTGCAGTGGGAACTCTAATTATTGGGCAGGTTTAGCCAGTGCTCACCTGAGCTTCAGCCTTGTCCTCTGCATTATCTACATTTCATTCATCCTTTGTCCATCGCTTCTCCCCAAGAGAGCGTTCCGGCGAGGACCCGCTCCTCTGAGCTGAGCGCTGACTCTGCTCCTGTCACCATTCTCTTTTCTGGGTTGTGGGTCCTGGGCACACGCTCCCTTCCAGTACGCTGGGCCTCTTGACAGTCGGGAGGAAGCCAGGCTTCTGTGCTGTTTGTGCTGGCTTTGAATTACCCCTACCCGTGATCTCCTACAACCTGGACCAGGTCATAGGATGACTGTGGGTTGAAGCTGCCAAATGATTTTTTAATGTTTTTAATCTGGCTACTTATTTGGACATCTACCTTGAAATATGAACTTGCCAATCTGAAAATGCCTGAATTCCTGTGTTCTCCTAAAACACATACCTGTGTAATGAGTGAAAACAGCTATCAGTGATCTGCAGAATCTGTTCACCATGTTGACCCAGACCCATGCCAGCCCTGCACCAGCCATCTATGAGCAAGGCTTCACACTCATGTGTTCATGTATGTGAGTGTCCGTGCGTGTGTGTGTGTGTGAGAGAGAGAGAGTATGTGTGTGTTCTAGGAGCAGAGGTCAAGGAGATGAGTAGTAATTTGTGCCCTGCTCTGCCCAGCACTCTGGACTGAAGAAGCCTTGTGCCAGCCCTGGCTGGGGGCTGGGGCCGGGGGAAGAGGCTTCAACCTGACCTGTTGGAATGCTGTTTTCCAGTGGGGCACCTAGAACCTGAGCATGGGTCTCCAGCAGACCCCCTGGCCTGTGCTCTGCCCTGCATGGACTGTACGGCCTGCATGGCCACCATGCCTTTAGAATCGCGGTCACCAAGTGCCTGGAAGCACAGGTTCCCTGGGTGTGGAAAGGGACAATTGCACAGAGTGGCATTTTTCTCCTCACTGGACAGGTAGAGATGTTTCAATTTTGTAGATTTCTACATCCCCGGACAAGATTTTTAAATTGCTCTAGTTCAAGAGGTTTTAGTAATGCAGGGGTTTAAAAATTGCTTTAGTAATTTTAAGAATTACTCCTGGGGTTTTAGGGATTTTAAATGACTCTAGCTGAAGGACAGTGAGATGAATGCTAAAAATACTTTTAGGTTATTCATAGGGAAGTCTTTCTTGAGTGTTCAGTTTTTTAAATGAAATGATCTTGAAATTATCTATCAATCATCTGTCTGTCTAACTCAAACCTAACTTTTAAATAGGGATATAAGTGTTATCATAACATGAAAAACAAACCTCACAGTTATTTGCAGGGTAGAGTCGCATCTACATTACAAATGAGCTACCATGAAGGAGATCCTGTCATCACGAGACTTGGCCCCTCCTTAGTGATTGCTTACAGTAGAATCCATTTATTTTGGCTCTACCTTTATAGTGCCTAGGATATTTGCCTGCGGGGTCTGGAGGAACCCACGCACTCTCCAGTGGCTTCTATCTGAACTTAGTGCAGAAATCTGTGTGTTTGAGCTGGGGCCAGAGAGTGCAGCAGCTGTTCAGCCGAGGCCGGGGGAACAGCCTCAGAGCAGACGCTGAGAGCAGAGCCCGGGACCCGGGCGTGCAGCCCCTCATTTCCTTCCCTTCAGGCTGGCCGCTCTCCTCTCCGCTTCATGTAAAAACACAGAAGTCTCGCGCGGGCTCATCTCGAGGCTTCTGTGTCACACGACCTGTCCCATCCTGTCCCCTGAGCTCGCCTCGGCAGCCTTTTTTCTCAGGTTTTACTCTTGGATGCCACAAAGTAAAACAGAATTGAATTTTATTATTATCTTAACCCCTTGTTCGCATATTTTAATGCTCAGCACATTTCTTTCTTCTTTTCCTTGAGCTTGTGGATGTTGGGAATTCAACCTTGTGAGCCACGCCTCCGGGTCTAGCTTTTTGCTGGTTAACTGGCAAAATAAGAGTGTGAGAAATTTGTTGGCCCCGTGGGCTTCAAATCACCATCCTCCTATCTTAGCCTCCTGAGTTGCTCTGATTAGAGGCATGGGCGACCAGCTAATTTTCATTAGTTAAAAGACTGAATTGTTATGAAAGACATACCAAAGTGTGCATTTTACTTTATTGATATACTTTTATTTTCTGTGGTTATTAATTTATCTAGATACTTTCATAATATAGTATTAGGTTTTCATGGTTAGTATTTATACATATATATAATTGCTAATTAGATATAGGTAGGAAATTATTTCATAAGTTTATATGACCTTGGTCAAAAGATACATAGTCAAAGCATAAAGGTCAGGCTATCTAGATTTTGAAAGTTGATAACTTGTCTCTTAGACTATCTTGGGCAACTTAAAATTTAAAAATAAGTGGAAACTGTTAATGTCATAGCAATACACACAAAGAAGCAAATAGCTTTTTCACCTATTTCTCATTTATAAAAGAGCAAAATAACCAACTACAAATAAATTGGACAGGGAAAGGGGGAAACCCAAGACGGGGGGGGGTCTGAAGGGGAGGGTAATGGGGACCAAGACATGTGAAAGGGTATCAATGTATGTGAATTAATGCACCTTCTATCTGGCAAATATCATGTAACCCTTTTATTAATTACAATAAAAAACAGACAACATATATATGTATATATATACATATGTACATTTGTACATACATATATACACATCTATGTACATTTTCTGTTATATATTAACATATTAGTTGTCACATATATTCTAAATAAACAATAAAATAAAAAGTTATAAAAAAATAAAAGAGCAAAATATAATAAGTAATGTAGAGAAAGTTTCTTCCCCTTTCCTAATAGGTACTGTGATCTCCCTGGTATTAGCTTCAAAGAATGAAGATTTTCTGAACAATGGAGCTTGGAGGGTATGGGTTGTCTGGCCTGACGCTGGGCCCATGGAATCTGTGCAGTGCTCATTTCTGGGGTGGCCACACTGGCGATGGACTAGACTCACAGAATGCTGTGATGGATGCGCGGGCCACACATCTGCTTTCAGAATTCTCGTTTTCTTTTCATTTCCTTCATTCCGTTTCCTTTGTGCATCCAGCTCACAGCTTACTTCCGCTTCTGTTACACATCCCCTCGCATTCAGAGCTTCACCCGTGGCGAGCCCCACACTCGGCGCCCTGGAGCCAACAAGCCAGGACGTGTCCGGTGATACGGTCACTGGTCTCAGTCACTTCCTGTGGGCACTTCTGTATCTGCATTCAGCATTAACAGATCCTTAAGACTTCCTCTAAATAGTTTCACTTAGAAACATCCCCAGTAGTTCCTTTTTAATGCCGTAGTTTTGCAAACAAAGAACGCATTCCTCTGCCCTACCCAGTCCTCTTTTGTGGACATGGCCAAGCAGTGCGCTCTGCAGAAGCAGGGGAGGCCTCCCTCCTCCCCGGCCTGGGCTTCAGGAGTGAGCTGAGTGCAGGTGCAGACTCATTTCACCTGGGTGAGCTGTAAAGACGGATGGGGAAAGAGGCGGGGGAAGAGCGGGCAGTTTCTTGTGTTGATGTTCCATGTTCAGTGAAATCTTCCTTGGTGCGTGTGCGTCGGGGACAGTGTGGGGCTGCCTGGAGCGGACCTGGTCACCTGGGCTTTGCACAGCCTGGGGGCTCAGGGATGCCGTCGGTGTCTGGAGGGAGCCAGGGCCCTCCACACTCCACGCAGGCCTTGGAGCCCATGCTTGAGCTGAGCTGCACTCTGGTTCCCCGAGGGCACCGCTCCCCTTTCCTGCCTTGGCTTCCTTTAAGTTGTCATCAACAAGGGCATAAACATCCGTATCTCGTCGTTTCTGAGTTCAGTACCGTGTGGGATATTGGACTGCTGTATAACAGAGGCCTGCAACTTTCAAATCATTGCTGTTCTTCTTTCTTCCTTTCTTCGTTGGTGTAGGCTGTGGGCCTTGAACGCAGGACGTGGGTCTTAGGCCAGAGCCCTTTGCTCAAGGCCAGTGCTCTACCATTTTTAGCCCTAGCACTACTTCCAGTGTTCTGGTGGTTAACTGGAGATGAGAGTCTCATGGACTTTCCTGCCCGGGCTGGCTTTGAACTGAGATCCTCAGATGTCAAGCTGCCGGCTAGCTAGGCTCACAGCAGGGAGCCACCAGCACCCCAGAACCCGGCTGACTTCCTCAGCTTGATGAATTCAGCATGTTTTAAGCTCTGGATCCTCCCCGTACTTCCCCGTCCTGGACAATCATGCTGCCTTCTTCCCTCTGTTCTCCATGTCTGATGGCTTTAGCTGGCTCTGTGTTTCTCAAGCAGCATCCGCCTGTTGGCGGCTGGATTGTCTCGCTCTCGTGGTGTCCTTGGGGCTCCCTCGTATTGCAGCGTGGATTTCCTTCTTGGAAAGGCTGCCCCCCTCCAGTGTATGCGTCTGCCCTCGTCTGGTCTCCATTGGTACATCCGGGTATGAGCTCCTGTGTGGCTTCCACCCGCCGGCTGGGTGAGAAGGCTGCAGTGGGCGTGGCTCTCCACCTGCTCTCACAGCTCCTGCTCTGAATGCGAGGGGATGTGTAACAGAAGAGGGAGTGATTACAAACAACTTTTATTGGGTGTGTTGAAACTAGGAGAAAGTTTAATACCACATATATATCAAACTTCCTAACAGAAGGACTGCGGTCTGAGTCAACCTCAGGAAAAGAGGAGAGACCCCATCTGAAAACCAGCTGGATGGTTAAATCCCAAGGAATGTGAGTCAATTGGTGCAGCGCCTGACTGGCAAGCCTGAGCGCCGCCGCCAAAAAAAGACAACATTATTTCAAGTTCGGTTTTTACTGCGTGTATGTTGCTCATCTATTAGCATAAAGTCAAAAAGTTTTTGGGGCATGGAGTCAAGAATTCATCCCATATCCTATACAGCTAGGACGGGTCAGGGAAAAGTGAGTCCCAGGGGACGAGCTTGAAGGGCTGAAACAGCACACGATGCCTGTGGTCACATGTCGTCTCACTCAATGACATCTCCCTAGTTCAACCACATAGAGACTGTCAAGGAAACAACTTAAAAATCGTTCTAAGTCAAACCAGGGACAAGGCAGGGACTATCTGCTGTTCCGACAAAGAATAAGGTTCATAACTGTTTCGCTTCTTTTCAAAATTAGAGAATAACCTTTTTAGTCCCTGTGTTGTTGGTTTGGTCTGCCCATTAGGTGAATGTGTGTGCGTGTGTGTGCGTGTGCGTGCGTGTGTGTGTGTGTGCGTGCGTGTGTGTACATGCGTGTGCGTGTGCATGTGTGTGTGCGTGCATGTGCGTGCGTGTGTGAGTGTGTGTGCGTGCTATGATTTTTCCTCTGTAATCCTTTCAGTGTATCACCAGCAGGCCTGCTTCTTTGTCTTCTTGATTATTACGTTTATCTTGCAGAGCTCTCTAGTCAGAAAATATTGTTGTCTTACGTCTGAAATTTAATAATTGTGCATCAGAGATGATGATAATGCCAAGATGAAAAAAAAATCAATCACCCAAAGTTATCCACAAAGATTCTGTTTGTCTTACTTCAAGTGTGAGGTGAATTCTGTACATTTATCATGAGTTTTAAAACCATTTTCATTTACAAGATTGATGCCACACGTGGTCTGCTTGCCCTGAGTGGATTTAGAAGGACGGCTGTAAGGAAGCCCGGGACGTTGGGTTTGCTTTGTAACTTTCCCGCAGTATCACCAGGGCTGGCAACGCCGTCACTGCATCTTTGTTACATCAGGACACTTGTCCTTCTAATGGTTTTGCTATGTGTGCTTTGCTCTCCCGGCTGGACTCACGGGGTTTAAAAACTTACTTTTCAGTATTTAAGTCCACTTACCATTTTATACATTAGCATATTTGAAGATGTCAAATTTTTTTCGTATATTTTTATTTTATAATTAATAGAAGGGTTACATGATACTCGCCAGATAGAAGGTGCATTACTTCACACACATTGATACCCTTTCTCATGTCTTGGTCCCCATTTCCCTCCCCCCAACCCCCATCCCTCATCTTGTTTTCCCCCCTTCCCTATCCAATTTCAAGTAACCAAATACAAATATATCCGATATATCAGATAACAAGGTGAGATACTGTACAATATGATATAACCAAGGGACAGCAAAAGAGATGAGAGATAACATAGCACATTAAGGACAACAATCACTCATTATATGGCAACATTGCCCCATTTGTAAGGAAATGGAAAGACTTAGAAAAAAATCATATTAAGTGAAGTAAGCCGGACTCAAAGGAACTTAGGCTCAATGGTTTCCCTCATTTGTCATAATCAGTAGAAACCTTGGACTCTACTAGCAGAGATTTGCAATAGAGCAAAACCTAGATACATAGACCATATAGTATGATGCTAAATGAAAGGACCTCCAGGATATTGAAACAAAAGCCATATAAGATGTCCAAATTTTAACCTCAGAGGTGAAGAGAAAGCAGAGCATGTGCATATCACGTGATGCAGAATGACGGGGAGGCCTGGCCCTCGAGTCCACTGTGCCCACCCCTCCTGTCCACTGTTCCCTGTCCACTGAGCCCACCCCTCCTGTCCACTGTTCCCTGTCCACTGCGCCCACCCCTCCTGTCCACTGCGTCCACCCCTCCTGTCCACTGTTCCCTGTCCACTGTGTCCACCCCTCCTGTCCACTGTTCCCTGTCCACTGCGTCCACCCCTCCTGTCCACTGTTCCCTGTCCACTGCGCCCACCCCTCCTGTCCACTGTTCCCTGTCCACTGAGCCCACCCCTCCTGTCCACTGTTCCCTGTCCACTGTGCCCACCCCTCCTGTCCACTGTGCCCACCCCTCCTGTCCACTGTGCCCACCCCTCCTGTCCACTGCGTCCACCCCTCCTGTCCACTGTTCCCTGTCCACTGAGCCCACCCCTCCTGTCCACTGTTCCCTGTCCACTGCGTCCACCCCTCCTGTCCACTGTTCCCTGTCCACTGTGCCCACCCCTCCTGTCCACGAGGCCCTGTCTACTGCGCCCTCCTGTCCTGTCCACTGCGCCCACCCCTCCTGTCCACTGCGTCCACCCCTCCTGTCCACCATTCCCTGTCCACTGTGCCCACTCCTCCTGTCCACGAGGCCCTGTCTACTGCGCCCTCCCGTCCTGTCCACGGTCCCGCCCAGCAGGGGCCCCCCAGGCCTTCCAGATCACCTTCTTTACTCCCCACACCCACTTGCTCACCAGGTGACCCAGAACCCTGAGCTTCATGAAGCACATCTTGAAGTTCAGGACACAATGATGTCCTAAAGCTGGAAATCCCTTCTTTCCAAAGGTTTTCTGGCTCCTGTAGCCTCGCCACTCAGGAGGCTGAGGTCTGAGGATCGAAGTTCAGAGCCGGTCCAGGCAGGGAGTCTGTGATAGTCTTATTTCCAATGAATCAGCAAAGAGACCAAAGTAGAGCTGTGGCTCAAGTGGTAGAGCTGGCCGTGAGTGAAGAAGCTAAGAGGCAGTGCCCAGGCCCAGAGTTCAAACCCAGGTCCAGCACACACACAAACACACATGCACACACACCTGTGCATACGTGTTTGCAAGACACACCTCACATGTATGTGTGCGTACACACACACACACACACACACACACACACGCAGAGTCACACCTCTCTGGCCTCTCCCAACTCCCTAGAGAATCTAGTACTTCTTTTCTTCTATTTCATTTCTACTTTTAAATCATTTTGATTCTCTTTAAATACTTCTTGGGGTTTTTTTTAAGTTTATTTTGCTAATCAGGTAGACATTTACTCTCCCTTGCTATTTCTGCATCTAATGCCCTTTATAGCTAGTCGTCTTCTTTTAAGTTGTTTTCCTATCTTAAACACATGGAGGCGGGGTTATTCTGTAACCCACATGGCCCTGAACCCATGATCTGCTTGCCTCTCAGAGGCACATGGGCCATCCACACCCGCTCAGTCAGTCTTGAGAGCAGCCCCTCTCTCTGTCTGTGTTGGCATCACGATAAATAGCTAACCAGTGGTTCAGTCTCCCATCACTTCTGCTGCACAATCCCTTTACCAGGAGGCAGAATTTCAATCTCCGCAAACATCACACCACACAACATGGCACAAAATGGGGATTTGTTAGAGAACATTCTCACTCATTCCGTAAAGAAGGATGCATGCACTTAGGGTTGCTGGCTCATGTCTGTAATCCCATTAATAAGATCTGGAAGATGCCAGTTTGAGGCTAATCACAGCAACACGTTGACAAGACTGCGTCTCAACAAGGAAGGCGTGTGTAGGGAACACGTCTGCAAGCCTGGCTGTGTGGGAGTCTGTAGGTTCAAGATGGTTCCCGTCCACAACAGAAAACCACAGCTCAGAAATAGTAACTGGCAATGTCAAAGGGGGCTCGAGGGATAATTTGAATTGCTATCTGCCAAACACAGTAGCCCAAGCTCAAATCTCAATACCACAATAATGAACACAATAACAGTGCTCGCAGGACCCCAGACCTTCCTAAAGTCTGTTTCCAGTTTTCGGATCACAGAGTGCACATACGAGCTGACTGGACAGGCGTCACCCTTCCCCTCCTTCCTCCTGGGACCTCTCTCTCTGCTCTCCTGCTACTTCCCAGCCAACTTCTAGCTGCCTTTGCCAACCCTTAAACCACAAACTTTGTGCGTACTCAAGTGTCCTGTCTGTGGTTTGGGCCTCCTCTCGTGGGGGTTCCAGGCCTGTTCTAGCTGTGTCTCTCCCCGTCTGTGGTTTGGGCCTCCTCTCGTGGGGGTTCCAGGCCTGTTCTAGCTGTGTCTCTCCCCGTCTGTGGTTTGGGCCTCCTCTCGTGGGGGTTCCAGGTCTGTTCTAGCTGTGTCTCTCCCCGTCTGTGGTTTGGGCCTCCTCTCGTGGGGGTTCCAGGCCTGTTCTAGCTGTGTCTCTCCCTGTCTGTGGTTTGGGCCTCCTCTCATGGGGGTTCCAGGCCTGTTCTAGCTGTGTCTCTCCCTGTCTGTGGTTTGGGCCTCCTCTTGTGGGGGTTCCAGGCCTGTTCTAGCTGTGTCTCTCCCTTACCCACCTCTTCACTCAGTGACTGGGTGGACAAAGCAATCGATACATGACGATGCTAAGACCAGTGCCCAGAAATACCATGTCTTTATAATTTTACTTTATATTGTCTGCAGGATCAATGGAGGAGTGGGGAGGGGAGGACAGAGGGAGGGAGGGAGGGAGGGAGGGAGGGAGGGAGGGAGGGAAGGGAGGGAGGGAGGGAGGGAGGGAGGAAGGAAGGAAGGAAGGAAGGAAGGAAGGAAGGAAGGCAGGCAGGCAGGCAGGCAGGCAGGCAGGCAGGCAGGCAGGCAGGCAGGCTGGTATGGGAACAGGCTTCTTTCTAAATTTCAAATATCTTAGTCTTCACCAGACTGCTTCCTGAATGTAATTATATTATGCATTTACCAGTGCTATGTTTGTCATTTGTATTATATTCAGAAAATACACTATAGTTTTGGTGGAGATTGAAATAAACGCAAGTCATATTTTCAGAAGGTAAATTTGATTTAGGCATAGAATTTGAGGAAGGAGAAAATGAAAATTAATATACAATAACCACCTGTAAATCAACATACAATAAAAATAGAATAAATAAGGAAAAAACATCATTGTACTGCTGTGCTTAAATGAGAGATTAAATCATTGGGGTTTTATTCTGAAACCTTTGTCATATATTTTAAATTTCAAAGTATTTTCCTTCTGCATTTTGAATACTTTTTTCATTCATGTTCTTTATTCTTTTTTCTATCCAGTCAGTATTTGAAGTATCCCAAAATACTGAAAATATAATACCACCACAGGTTAGACTTTCAGTGCATTAAATTATGGTTAGAAATTTTGTGTTCAGAAAATTTTAAAATAGATGTTTTCAGACTGAAATAAAAAACCAAATGTTCATAGCAGATGATGTTGTTGATCTTCAGTGGGGAAAAAAGCCCAGGGGATTTAAATGCAGTTATAATCCATATTCTAAGGTGCAAAAAGAGATTTTAGGCTTCCGCTCGTGTGACAAGTTACAGGCTTCTAGGATCATATTTTCTCATATTTAAAAGTTTTACTTTTGGTAAAAAACCCTGAGTGGGTTGAAACTTCTCTGCTGGGAATAAAACATATTTCTGCTTAATGCAAGGGATGTTTTATAGTTATAAAAAAAGACAATTTGTGGTGAAAGTTCGGTGGCCTTTGGAATGACTTGTGCACTGCTGGTGGCAGCAGTGTCCCCTGCTCACCCCTGCGTGTCAGCCAGAACGTCTTCCACGCCATTCCCACACCGTGCACACAGGCGTATCACACACCGCCCTGCTCGTGCTTGGCCATTTTACACGTTCTTTCTCTCCTGTATCGTAACTGTGCAGTTCTTATAGAGTGCAGCTAGAATTTCAGGGTGGAGTCATTCTTCTCCGTGGCTTGCTTAACTAAAGAGCACTTTACTCCCGCAAGGTGTGGATTAGAGCTCTGGGTTCCGAATGTTGATTCTTTTGCCTAAGAACATGGACCTGAAGCCAATGGGGAAGTGTCTTCTCTAAGAGCAGGAGAGGCAGAGACAGAGGTGGAGAGACGGGAGGGCGCCGCGTATCGGCTGCCGTGGCCTTCCACGGGAGGGACAGCCGAGTTCTCAGATCCCCTGCTGGACCCTGGCCCGGGGGGCTCTGGCAGCCACGAGATGAAGCTTCCCGGGGCCCTGTGTTTGGGGACAGAACAAATGTTTTGCACCACGTGTGAAAGTGTCAAAGTTTGTTAACTAAAGGAGCCCCGCGTTTTTCAGGGTGGTGGCAGTGGGGAAGGGTGCCGCAGCCTTTCCGTAGCGAGTGGGAGAAGCGGGTGGGAGTCTGGCCCTCCCTATGCACACAGCAGCCGTCTTGTTGACCTCCTCTGACGCCCCGCCCGTGTCTCTGCTCCTCCCTAGCCGTGGGACTCGCTGCGTGCCAGGAGCCCGCCCTGCCCAGCAATGGCATCAAAATCGGAGACCGGTACATGGTGAACGACGTGCTCTCCTTCCAGTGCGAGCCTGGCTACACCTTGCAGGTATCTGCCTCTCCGTCCTCCGTGGAGGGGAAGGCTCGGGGCCGTCCTCAGTGGCCCCTCACGGCCGGGCCTGGCCCCACGAGAGCCTGCGGGCTCGCCGTTCCTCCTCAGGCCTCACCGGAAATCACGGTGAAGGCACAGAGCCACGCACCTCGTTTTTCATGATCATTTTCGCATGTGTCCTTCCAGTAACTGTGCAGAGCAGATTCTAAGGAGCACAAGGGCGCGGCCGGGTCTGTCTTTCCACCTGCTCAGAGCCCTGTGCCAGTCCAGTCTGCAAGCGTAACGAATCACCGTTAGACTCTCCCAGGGGACCCGGCATACGAGTCACGCAACAAGCGGAAAAATTTTTCAAGAAACATGAAGTGGAGATTTTACAAGACACTTTGTGTGTGTTGGTTATACACAAGTTTTTATAAATTAATAGAGAAGGCATTATTCTGTTATCCCGTATTCCGTTATCTACCTTCTGTTTTGGTTGTGGGGAAACAATGCCAAAACAGTCTTTGTCACATCACAAGCCTTTTACGTAGTTCTCCTCATTAAATATGAAAGCAGCAGCTTTATCATGTGTTTTCTGAAGTCCCGGCCTGTGCCATGACCCCAGGCACAGCGAGCTGACCCCAGGCACGGTGAGCTGACCCCAGGCACAGCAAGCTGACCCCAGCCTGGCACTGAACCCTGGCCTGACATTGACCCCAGGTACTGCGAGCTGACCCCAGACTCATCACTGACCCCAAGCACAGCAAGCTGACCCCAGGCACATTGAGCTGACCCCAGCCTGGCACTGACCCCAGGCCTGGTGCTGACCTCAGGCACTGCAAGCTGACCCAGGCACATCACTGACCCCAGGCGCTGTGCAGGTTCTCAGCAGTGCCGGGTGGGTGGGTGGATGCTGGTCTCACAGACAGCTTCAAGTCGTCGTCGTGCAGAGACCTGGCACACGGGTCAGCAGGGACCGCGGCTGTCTCACTCTTGAGAAGACTGTGAGGATAAACTTCATGGTGAAGGCTCCATTTCTACGATGGAGTAAGGTCTTATTTTTTGCAGTTCCTCTCCTCGCAGCAGCACGTGCTATAGCAGCGTTGTCTGTCTGGGACGTTTGAGACTGTTTCAGTGAAAAGACACACACTCATAGAGGATGTCCCCCCTATGTGGTAAAGGAGGTGCCTCAATCATAGTTGTTCCAATAGATGTTGCAGGAGTCTGATTTTTACATTGGTCATTAGATTTGAAAATGACCATGGATCACAGATATTCTCACACAAAGTTCATCCTTTCCCTGTCATAACAGGAGTTTTATTTTGTTTTTCTCTTCCACAGGGCCGTTCCCACATTTCTTGTATGCCCGGAACCGTCCGTCGCTGGAACTACCCATCCCCCCTGTGCATTGGTAAGACAGGCGCTCAGCACATGTGCCATGACACAGGCCGAGCCTCCCGCCTCCACCCAGCTTCCAAACCACACAGGCCCGGCTTCCTTCCCCACGTGGCGCCTGGGGTCTGGAAGAGGCGCGCCTGCCTGCAGTTCTCCAGCCCCGTGGATGGGGAAAGTAGGAGGATCACAAGTCTGAAGACGGCTGAGAAAAAGCAGAAGCTACCTAAAAGTTAGAAACAGACTAAAAGCAAAGGGGCCAAGAGAGGCTGACGCAGCCAAGCATTGTCTAGCAAGTGTCACACTTCAGTTCAATGTCTGTTACCGAGGGCGGGGAGGAGGGAGGAAAGGGACTTTGAGGTGAGAAAGGAGGGAGGGAAAGAGAGGAGAAGCACTGGCATCGGGGTGGCAGCCGTGAGAGCTGTCCACGCGTGTCCCGCACGGATTAGCTGGCTCAGCCTTTGCAAATCCCCGGTCCTGCAGCCAGGAGAGCAGCCAGATTTCCAGCTGCAGGCGCCAGGCAAATTGGATTTGTAGCAGGCTGGGTTATTAACTGGCGGGAGGAAGCGGGAGGCTCCTCTCAAGGCTGGGGTGATTTCAGAGGCCTTTCACCTCGGGAAGACCATGTGTTCAGAATCAAATCCAAAGTGGGTGTCACAGGTCATGTCCTGAGTACTGGGGCTCCGCCTGCCCTGCCCCTTGAGAGATGTGCAGAGGCCCCGCTCACGGGAGGAGCCCCTGAACCTACAGCACCAGTGGCCCGGGGCTTTCACTCATTCCCTAGCACCCCACCCTCCCGTGGCCAGCGCTCCCCCAGGCCTTTCCGCCCAGCGGGCTCCTCCTGGGGCCTCTGGCCCTCCTTTCCTCTAAGACGGCCACAGTTCACTGTCCACGAGCCCATCCCCCTGGCCTCCATTCCCCAGGTTTTGATTCCCAGGCCTCTCTCTAGTCCCCAGGCTCCATTCCCCAGGCCTTCACCAGATGCCATGGCGAACCCTTACCAAAAAGAAAACCAATTATTAGAAATGCTGATTCTGTCTTTAGGCAAAATACGTTCTCATTGCTCAACTTACATTTTTGTTTGTTTACTTTTGGTTTCCCTCATTGCACCAGGGTAGCATTGAGGAGTGACACACACTCTGGAGCTGGGGGGGGGGGGGTGCCACGTCCATTCACCAGGCAATGCCCAGAGCCCGCCTGCAGGTGTGGTTACCCCCAGCCAGGCCTCCAGCCCTCTCCAGGAGCTGCCAACTCCTGCCTGCTCTACGGTGCGTGGGGCTGGGATGCTGGAGCCACCCCACATTCAGTGCAGAGCTGTGGTGCGGGGTTGCAGTACCAGAGCAAGCTTTTCACGAACACGTTCCTCGAGGGAGCCTGGCCAGCGCCGCCCCTCCCGCGCACGCTCCCCGGGCCCTCGGGTCATCCATGCTCGGCACAGCCTTGGTCCTGCCCAGGGCTCTGGGCCTCTCAGTTCTTCCCAAACAGCTCACTGTGGGAAGGTGGTATTTCAGGAGAGGGGGCCATGCCACCACTTAGAAGCCCACGATAACCTCCCCACTCTGGGCTGGCCACACCCCGCTCACCATTCAGAATGTTCAGGGTCAGCTGCATGGCTTGTGGTCCCCGAGCCCAGCAGAGCGACCAGTCTCTGTCACAGGTGCCGAATCTCCAGCCGCTCAGCAAATCTCAGAAACTAAATGGCTTTGCATAATACATATCTTAACCACCTTGAGCAGGATTTGTGCAGAGGAAAATAAGCCATGCTGAGCTGGTGAAGCAGACAGGCCGCCAGCCTCATGAGAGCCTTGTTCATCCACGTTCATGACACCTTTTGTTTTCAAATAACTAACATCTCTTAGTGGCCATTCTGTAAATGCTGCCTTTATAAAACAAAGGTGCAGATTAAGATAATGCCTATATCCATGGCATACTTTGTGTGGAGGTTTCCATTTGGAAGAACAAATGAATGTCAAGAGAGCTGCCTTTTCTGTGTGTGTGCTCTTTTCCTCCATGCATGTGACATGCCCTTTACTCCATGCATGTTTTGTAGTCTTTCCTCCACACGTGTAACCTGCTCTTCCTCCACGCGTGGACTGTGGTAATCCACACATCGTGTTTCTCCCCACCATGGGAGCCTTGGCGCTTGGTGCTTTGGCGTTGAATCAGCTCGACAGACGGGATGACACCGTGCTTGCTCTCGGTTATGTAAAAGAGTATTTAAGTGGAGTAGATGCGTGATTTGGTCAAATGTAGCTTAGCTGGCCTTTGGTTTCACACAGTGTCTTCTAGTTTATGAGATGAGGGTGCCAGGTCAAGGTCTTCAGCTCCTCACATCGAGGATGGACGGGCTCTGCGTGACTGCAGCAAACCTCGGACGCCAATGCCAGACCTGGGGCAGTTTGGGATTGAAGATGAGTCCAACAGAGGAGGCGCGGAAGGAGAAATCTGTGGAGAGAGAGTTTCACTTACTGGATTCTGGACACCTAATGTCCTGATTCCTCACAATCACAGAGATCAGGGAGATGACTCACACAGCACCTCCCGAGAGGCTCAGACGTCACCCTGATTTGAGAGCTTAACCAGGCGGCAGGTGGTCGTGAATATCATCAGATGCCTTGTCCATAAAGAGAGCCTTGTGAAACGAGGGGAAAGCTGCATCCCATGGCGGCCTGGAGCCAGCAGTGCCATGCCTATATTGGTTCCAAGTGAATGAGGACGTGCTTTCCAGGCCCCCCAGGGCAAACCCTGCAGATCCAGGCCTCGGTCCGTCTCTCTCATTCCTTGTGAGAAAAGTCATTTCTGGCTGGGTCATCAGTGTCTGGAGTGAACCTCAGAAGCAGCGGTCAGGCAAGGCAGGAGTTTGAGCAGCCCAGGTCTTCTTGGGAGAGCTGCCTCCGCAGACGTCAGGGACGATGCAGCCCAGGGCCCCGGCCAGGTGCCTAGGAATGGCACGGGTGGGACTCCAGGCTCCTCTCCTCATTTCTTCAAGCTTGAGTTCCCGATCTGTCAGGAAGGCCAGGCTTCCAGGGGCTGTGTGCCCGTGGTGATGGGGTGACACCAGGCTTCCAGGGGCTGCGGGAGTGTAATGGCGGGGTCACCCAGCCTTCTGGGGGCCTGGGACTATAGTGACAGTGCTTTTTGTCCCCGCCCAGTACCAAGCACACAGTTAGATCATGGTGTGACATAATCAGTGCCACCTTCAATAGAGAGAACCAACTCCATGCCTGGCCAGAATACCATCCCCAGGCTGAGGCTGGGCTAGGGACAATCGGAGGGAAAGTGGGTTCTCAAGCGAAGGGGAATGAAGGGCAGAGGGTGGCTGTGCCGAGGGCCATGAAGCCAGCTGCTCTGCATTGCGGGGGTCATGGAGGCCGGCTCCACAGACCGGAGGGCCCTGGAGCTCTGGGCCGTGAAACCCGTAGAGAAGGTGACACCCCCAGCGACGCGTGCCTGTTCTCCTCCACAGCCACCTGCGGCGGCACGCTGACCAGTCTGGGCGGAGTGATCCTCAGTCCCGGGTTCCCGGGATCCTACCCCAACAACCTGGACTGCAGCTGGAAGATCTCCCTGCCCGTGGGCTACGGTGAGTGAGGCCGGCTGGCACTGGGAGGGGACACCTTGTCCTCTCTGTGGGGTCTGGGGTGCACAGTGCTCCAGTGAGGCGCGGAGTAGTTAACTGAAGGTGGATGGCAGACGGGAATAAAGCTCCGGCAGAGCAGCTTGGGGAGAGGAAGTTCGGTAGAGAATGGATCCAGGCATGCGGCTCTCCTCAGAGTCAATTAGCTGTGCAGTGATAGAGGAGTCCCATGAAGTGCAAAATGGGGCAGCCCACCCTCCCTGATCTGCCTCTGCAACTAGGAATGGTTCTCCTTTTCTTCATCTGGAGGTTATCTCCAGATGGTGATGCATTTGAAAAAAAATAATTCTAATTACACATTGTACTGCCAATGGACTTATAAATAAGGAGCTATATGTAGGATGCAGTGTGCTGTGTCGTGACACTGAACAGTGGGGGAAAGACCAGAGAATGGTTTGCCAGATCCCTCTGGCCACAGCTGCATGTTCGCAGCCCCTGTCTCCAGCTAAATGAGGCAAAGATTTCTGCCTTTTCACGAAGCACCTTCAGTTCCTGGATACCAGAGCCAGTCCACCACAGGAAATACTGCTCTGATTTAGGTTAGAATTCTTTCATCTAAATAAGATGAGAAATGCACACACGTTTTCCTAAGATTCTTTCAGATAGCCCTCATTTAAGATAAATTGGTTTGCTATAAGGACATTGAAATCCCAGGACTTTGCCCAATTGGAAGTAGAGAAGTTATGGAGTATCAACCCGCAGGGTAAATTAAAGCGGTGAGCTGCAGAGACAACCTTGACCGCTTCTCGGACATTCTTCCCTGGCTCTGTTCCTCAGTGGGTCTGGCAGCTGACTTGTTCTCCAGGTTTTCCACTGTGGTGTGGAGCCTGCACCTCTTGGGGCTCTGCCACTGGGCTCTGCCACTGGGCTCGGCCACTGGGGTGGTAATTGTGAAATGCTCCAGCTTTCCCGTTACCCTGAGCAGCGCTGATCGTGGTGGCTTTTCTTGAGCCAGTTCATGACTGACATTTTTTTGGTTGTGGGGCTTGAACGTGGGGTCTGGGTACTGTCCCGCAGCTCTTTTGCTTAGCACTAGAGCTCTACCACTTTGAGCCACAGTCCACTTCTGGTTTATGAGTAACTCATTGGAGATGAGAGTCTCAGGTCCTTTTGTGCCCGGGCTGGCTTTGAACCGCGATCCTCAGATCTCAGCCTCCTGAGTAGCTAGGATGACAGGTGTGGGTCACTGGTGTCTGGCTCATGACTCATTGGATTGGTCATTTTGGATCTTCCCCTTATAAGTTGTGTGGCTTCCTGAGGGATCCTCCAGGCTCCACGTGCGGGAACTGCCAGCCGTCAGCCGATCTTCAAATTCTCCCGACCCCGTGCACAGGCATATCCCCTCTCCAGGGTCAGCTGCTGAGTCCACGGAGTGGCCATCAGCAGCGGTCTCTCAGTATTCATTCCAGTGCTCCACAGCCTGCTTCGGGGGCAGGCTCTCCCTGCCACTGAGGGGTCGGCCTCTCCCAGTGACAAGTGGACCCCGGCTGACTGCCCTTGAGCAGTGTGCGGGACAGAGTGCAGCCGCTGCTGGGATGGTGGTTTCTTGGTCTGTGGTAGCTCCACTGAGGATGGGCAGTGGCAGTTCGTGCAAACTGTGAGTCTGTTCTACAGCAAAGCCCCTCCTCAAGGGCCTGGGCGAGCCGTCCGCGTGCCCGCCCCGTTAGCGGGCTCACCACACTTCCCCGCCTGTCAGTGATTTTCCTTCCTTTCCACAGTCTCAGGCATGTTGTTTTTGGTTGCTTTGGTGAGGCTGAACCTAAAGAGGGTTTCTGCCTGTATTCTCTTTAAAATGTTTAGAGACACAGCACAAATGCCACAGAGGGATTTTGCTTCCCATTCCACTATCGTTGTTATCGTTAATAAACCATCGTGTTGCACAAGCTGCCCTCTTAAACTGTTACCGTTCTGACCATCTGGCCCATGGAGAAGCCACAAAAGATGCTTTAGAACATTTGCTAAGATGCCGGAAACGTGCTGGTAGAGAAGTCAGTCTTCCCACTGTCCTCCACCAGAAAGGAGGGCTCGACTCTAAAGTCATTACTCTTCAGATCTTGTCAAAGAGCAGAGGCAGAAATCCCCTGAGCAGGGGCTCTATTGACACTTGATTTCTAGTATATAACTGCCACTAGAATAAGGTGCACTGAGCAAAAGTTCACCAAAAATATGCCTTTATGTGGACTTTCCTTGAGATCATGAAGGTTTAAAATATTCTTGGAGGTAGTAAAAGGATAAGTAGGGCATGCTATGTTTAATCCCTTCATTTGGATGCTGGGATGTCAAACTGGATAGTTTGATGAAAATTAGACAGCTAAAGAGTTTGCTCTAAGCCAGATTTGCTTAAGCTGGGCTCTATTCTGTTTCCTGATAGGTAGTCAGTGGTGATCTGATATGTAGCTAGATGCTTTATCCTACTTAAAATGATAATTTTCCCCACAATGTGGTATTGTCATAATTCCCTTTCCACTTCACTTCTAATTCCACATGTGTAAAATGCTGGATTTGTTCTGTCTTCTGTTTGAGAACTTGCCCATCTTCTGTGGCTTACCCCCATGATCTGCTTGTTTTCCTTCACACTATGTCTCCAGACACATTCCCTGAGTCGGGACCCACACAGCTGCGGTGAGCACCTGTCAGGTGTTTCCTTCTTGCTCCGTTTTAGACCTTCCCATCCCACCCTACGTGTTCCGTGACTCTGCACTGGGCGGGCCGGGCATGGATTCAGTTATGAGGGGCTTGGCAGCTTTCTGAGTCCCGAGATTAGGGCCAAGTGTGACCACTGTTAATGGAGTTTTGCCAACTGCACAGATTAGTTTTCTCTAAAAAAAAAAACCAGGTATGAGCACACACATGTGAACACATGCTCAGGCATGCACACACATGCACATGCATGAATTCTTTAGCATACTTGAATTACTAGTTCTGCTCCAAAAGGGAACAGATTTGAGTCTGGCTGTGGGTCAGGGATGGGTGCCCAGTGATGGGTGCTGAGTGCTGGGTGCTGGTTCATCCCCATTCCATAGTGTGGCTAGAGAGCCCACCTCTGAGAGATGCCCTCCCTACCTCTTCTTCCTTGTTTTTATCTTCCTGCCTCTCAATTTCGTCTGACCAAAAAAAAATCTGCTGAGATTTAAAATAAATTAACAGTTCTCCATTGAACAAAGAGCCGTATTTGGTACTTCCATTTCCAGATTAACAGGTGGTTTTGTGCGAGCACTATTGCACAGGCCCAGATGTGGGGTCACCCCCCTGCCCTTTTGGGGTACAGCGTGACAGTCGCCCCCATCCCAGTTTTGACTGACATGGTGATGTGTGGATTCTTCTCTTTGAGCTAAGCTGAGCAAATAAGAATGCAGATCACTTTTCTCTAAGAAAAAGAAGAACGATTTCTTCTTGAGGTGGTGGCAGCTGGTTCTTATCAGCTTATGTTCTTGCTGCGCCATAAACAGTAAAGCCTTCGTTAGTCAGAGCTGGGTATGAGCTTCCTTCTCAGCTTGTTCATCTGTAAATTAGGCTGGCAGTGGCGTTTTGGGGTGATGTTGAGAATATGTGGCCAGCAGAACCCAGGGCTGGAGGTTTATACTAAGGCCAGCCAGAGGCTGTGGTTATTTCTCTCCCTGCCTGCGGGCAAAGCTTCCTTCCACTAGGGAGCATGCAGGCCCTGGGTTTCATCTGAGCACCACAGGGCAGATTGAAGGCAGAACTGTCTTCAAGACAGACATTGGCATTCTCAGGAGAGGCTTCATTACCCAATTTAATTGCGAAGATTTATGATACGAGATGACTAATCTCTTTGGAGTTCTTTGTTAAATTTTTCAAACAAATTAAAACGATTGAGATGTGGCATTTAAATTTCCCAGTGTCGCAACTCCACTGCTCCTTGCTTTTGACTTTCTTCCAAATTTCCAGAGTGGCTCGCGGTGTGACAACGCAGAGCTCAGCCACCTGGACTGGCTCGGTCCCTGAGCCGCCCAGGAGACTCCCAGCCTGAGTTTCTGGCCTGCATTTGGCTAATTGGATTGGATTTCTTATAAACGTGTGTGATTGGTTCTGCACGTGCAGTGCAGGGGAATTGGTCGCTTGCTAAACTAATCCCAGCCTGTGACCACCCAGGGAAGAGCAGTGTTTAAAGTTTGCCGCTTTGTTTTTTTACCTGTAACTGCATCTCCCTGACAACGCTGTGATGAACTTTCTGATCCCAGCCTTGCGCTGATGATTTTAACAACTGTGGCTGCAACTGGAAAAATGAACAGTTCGGTGTTTTGGTTTTGTGTACTGATTGCCACCCAGGAAGCGGGCAGCACATCTTCGTGGCGCAGGGGTGGGAGTGCCCGCCCAGAGGTGTACGGAGACCATGGAGCCCGTCTGCCCACAGGTGAGGTGGGGCCTGCATCCTCCAGCAGCTGCCCCACCTCCAGAGAGCCGTCCTGGCTCATGGGTAGTCAAGCTACAGCACTAAGGTCAGGGGTGACTTTACACTCCCCGTGTGTCATTTCCGTCCTCTCGTGGTTTTCACCTGTAGGTGCGCATATTCAGTTTCTGAATTTCTCCACGGAAGCTAACCACGATTACCTGGAAATTCAGAACGGGCCTTACCACACCAGCCCTCTGATCGGGCAGTTCAGCGGCTCGGATCTGCCCCTGGCCTTGCTGAGCACAACGCACGAGACTCTCATCCGCTTCTACAGTGACCACTCGCAGAACCGGCAGGGATTTAAGCTTGCCTACCAAGGTAAGGAATGCACCGGCACCGAGAGAGCCCCACGCATCCTGCATTTACCTTCCATTCACTGTTAAAAGCTTGCTCGGGTGGACTGAGCTGCAATGGCACGTCGTATGGGGGTCTGAGTGTGAGTGGCACGGTGTAATTGAGCTACACTGGGTGTTGGGATCTGCCTCTGGTGGCCTTCTGCCTGTAGCTGAGGACTCTGAGAGGAAGAGCAGGGACAGGGGCAGCCTCCTGGTGCACACACACACACACACACACACACACCCATACACGCATGCACACACACACACACCCATACACGCATGCACACACACATACACACACACGCATACACGCATGCACACACACACATACACGCATGCACACACACATACACACACACACCCATACACGCATGCACACACACACCCATACACGCATGCACACACACATACACACACACATACACACACACACATACACGCATGCACGCATAGGCACACACAGACACACAGACATACATATACACACAGGCATGCACACACACATGGAGACACACATGCACACACATACATACACACATGAGTGTACACACGGAGATATGCATGCACACAGACATACATAGACAGACACGCACGGACACCCCTGTCCTGTCGGTGGAGAAGTCAGGCTGTGACAAAGTGAAGCCAGCTGTGTCTGGCATTTGTGCCTCTGTGCTCATCAGGGCTCCTTGCCTTCTGAGGGCTCTGGGAGCTGGCCTGGAGTGGCGTGTGGTGAAGATTGGGACTGCAGGCATTGCTGTGGACCAGGTTCCCAGTCTGTGCCACAGCCTCCCCCCTGCACAGGCCTGGTTCTCCTCAAACGAGGAGACTCAGGCTCAGAGACCGGAGGAAAATGGACAGCACTGTGCAGCAGGGATGGGTGGAGATCACGCCTGTGAGAGGCTTCCAGGATGGAAGGAGAAAGGGAGGGATTCAGCGTTCAGGTCCCTCTGCCCTGGAGACTCGAGGGTCTTCCCCAGGGTGTGGGGAGGGGAGCTGGTGGGGAGAAGGACCCTCCCGTTGCTGCTTCCAGGCTTCAGAGCTAGCACAGGGCCCCCACGGTGGCTGAACTTGAGGACCTCTCAATCCCACCCCAGCACTCCACTGGCTGATGTGACGCCAGGTTGAAACCCAGGACCTGGCACAGCTAGAGAACCGTGCTAGGTGGCACACTCAGGCCCAGGGCCATGCAGGAGCCAGATTAGGGCGGGGACAGGGGAAGGGAGGAGGGGGGGGAGAGGAGGCAGAGCCCAGTCCACTAGGGGCCTCTGGGGCGAGTCCACCTCAGAGAGGAAAAGGCGCCCGCCCTGGGACCACCAGAGCAGTCAGAAAGGCAAGTGGATTGGAGGGTGGAAATAGAGAAGACCCAGCCTCCTGCATCCCCAAGGCCTGGAAAAGAGTCCCATGTGGCCGGGTGGAAAGTTGGACATGTCCCGCCAGTGCTGCGCACAGGCTCTTGTCTGTCTTGTTTTGCCTCCTGCGAACACTCAGTATTCAGTTCTTGATGTGCAAGTCCAGCCTAAAGGAGCCAACCCCATGCGCTGCGGCCTCCTGCCTCGGCTGCCGCCGGGAATCCCAGGGCTGGTGGCCCCAGGCAGGGCTGTCCTCTGCTCGTGCACAGGCGCCCGAGGTGGCACCTCAGATTTCTCCAGAAACACTCCGCTGTCCTCGGAAAGCCTCCCGTTTGTTTTGTTTCTTCTTCCACTCTGTTGTTCGCATTGTTCCTATTTTTAAAGAACAACCACTTTCTTTGTAGCAGCATCAGGAGGTCACAGCCCTCTGGACTTGGTCCCTTGGCCCTGCCCGAGCCCCCCGCTTGTTTGTATGATTTACATCCTGATGAAATGCGCTCACATCGTATTATCCAGCCCTGCCCATGTGTGACTCGTGTCACAGCGGGACTTGAGCCCACACCCCAGCTACTTCCTGTGGCCCCCAGGGTGCCTGATGAGGTGTAGCCCTGCCCCTCAAAATCCCAGGTGAGCCTGTAGTGAGAGGGAGCGGAGTAGTTCAGGGAAATCAGCTCAGCAGGGACGGGTGCCGGGGCTCCTCAGGGGGGCACTGTGGCTGGCTGTCTACACTCAGGCTTGTGGGGAGCGTTGCACTTGGATGAAATTTTGCAGTTGTTTCTAGTGCGTTCTGGGTATCAGATTGGCAAGGCCCTTATAATGTCTAAATCTCTTTAAAAACTTGGGTCATGACTCTCCTTCCACAGCATGTATGCAAACGGGAAAGGCAAGCACTAAGAAGTCCACGCAGAACATTTTTAAGGGGTTTCAGAATTCTCCTTAGCCATTTAATAAATGGGCTTGCAGGTGCCATAGGGTGCCTCTTGGTCAGGTCCCTCCTCCCATCATCCTCCCGTCCCTCACAGCCTTGCCCCTCTCCTCCAGAAATGTAGGATATGTATTGAATTTTATGACTTCGTTCTTTTCCCCCTTCCTCTCCCCCTGTTTCCCCAACCCCTGCCTTTCCAGTACTCATCTCCTGGTATTTATTTTATAGAACCGTGAGTTAGTCTTTGTAAGGAATTAAGCCATATATAATAAAAAATGTTAAGTTTTTAACTGCACACTTACTTCTCCAATTCAGCACTGATATGCAAAGTATTCCTGCACAAAGGATTTACCCCTTCAGGCAACACTGCTCATGTTCAAAGGAAAGCAAACAAACACAGCACAGGAGAATCCTCCAGCCTCCTCTGGAGACCAGGAATCCCTGGACGGGTTTGCAGAAAATGACCCTGCGTCAGGGCCGCTTCCCCTGCGCCCCCACCCCGCTGCTGAGACTGGGGAGGTGCTGTCCACCCGGCTGGGGTCCAAGGCCTGAGGTGGAGCAGGTCTGATGACAGCAGCTTATGATTCAAACCCACACCTCCCCGCCCTGCTGCCACGGGCAGACCCACCGTGTGAGCAGTCGTCACACACCCACGGTGGAAGCTGAAGGTGACTTGGCGTTGGTTTTGGAGGTTTGACCTTTAGAGACTGAGACTCTCTGGTTTTTAACCTCGTCTCTGTCTGTGCATTATTCTGTCTCTTTTTCTGTCTCCCTTCCTCCCCTTGGAAATGAGAATTGTTCAGTTGTTCGATGTGTTTTCTTCCCGTAAGTTAATGTGTTAATTTAGGGCTTTCACTGTGATGGTTTATAATGCATGGGATATGCTCTGATTACATTTACCCCTCTTGCTCTTCCCAACTTTCCTCCTTTATAACACTTCTACACACACACACGCACACGCACAGTGTGTCTGTATGTGTACAAGTGTACATGTGTAAGTGTATGTCACATGTCCATGTGTGTAAGGGTGTGTGCGGCTGTGTTTATGTGTACATGTTGGTGGGTGTCTGTGTATACGTGTGTATCTCTCTGTGTGTCTGCGCTCATGCCCATGTGTGTGTTAGAGAGAGACACACTGATTTGATGTGATTTTCTGTTCTATTTTTGTGGCTTTGTTTCATAGCGTAGCTTTCTGGTACCACTAGCATTTTCATGAGTGTGAAACAATTACAGGAGTGGGGTTTGTGTGGATACACGTAGCTTTCTGAGCACACTTTCATAGACTGGCCAGTGCCATTGCACAGTCTTGATGCCTTCCTAGGTCTTCAGACAGTTTTATCTGTTGGAAAACTGAGGAATTTGCCTTGAGGTGTGATATTATGTAGATTTCAAACACCAAATATTCTACTTTGAAGACAGAAAAGGACTGAAATCATTCTCTAGAGCTCACCGCCATTACCTCTGTGTGAGATTGCCAATTCCATTTCATGAAACTGTGAGGTAGACGTGCTTTTCCTTTTGTTAATGATCCTTAGTACTTTGAATTTCATTAGGAATAATTGTGCTTGCAATGTTATTGATCTGGAATACTTTTTAATGTCTTCTTCTAATTGCCTCAGTAGGGTTACGGCATGGCCTTGCCATAAAGCAACACTGGAGCACTTTTTGTAATTAATTTTTTATTAAAATTTTATGAAAATGACAGATCACAATTGCATGCCTTTATAGGGAAAGAACATTCTAGAGTGGTAAAGCTGTCTGATTTCTATGGATTAAATATGTGTTTCACACTTCATCCTAAGTTGGTCTGAGAAGTACTGGGGAGAGAAGCTCTGCCCTCGACCCTCCTTTCACCCCATGGGTAGGGTAGGGCGCCATCTCTGAGTCCCAGGAAGCCACGGGGTGGGGAGGCAGCCTCTGCGCGACTGATGCCTTCCTGATGCAGTGGGTGCAGAGGCAGGGCTGGGACAGGGGGATCACCGAACCACGCTGCCTGGAGCTGCTCTGCAGGCCCGCGAGCCAGCGCCTCTCCCCGCAGCTGCCTTCCCCACTCCTCTCTGGGGGACGCCCCATCCGGCTCTGGACCCCGCAGGGGCCAAGACCATGGTTCCCTCCGGGGCGCTTGGCTCCAGTTATGTCTTCTGATCCCTAATTCCACACTTTCAGTCCTTCCAGCTGCGTAGGCTTCCCCCAGCCAAACAACAAATGCACACGGAGCCATTATCCCAACTCAGGGCGGTTGAACCCAGAGTCTGGCTTAAGGGGCGTCCTGGGCCCCCTTCCCTGCCGTCTCCAGGCACAGCCTGGGAGAGAGCTTGTACAATTCCGCACAGATGGGGAGCACGCGGGGATCCCCAGGCCTCCGCTCACGGCGGGCGCACGTCCTGAGACGCTGTAACCCTGCCTCAGGCCCTGTGCATTCCATGTGTCCAGTCCACGTGTCCAGTCCATGTGTCCAGCCAGTCCACACGTCCAGTCCACACATCCAGTCCACACGTCCAGTCCACACATCCAGTCCACACGACCATGCGTCCAGTCCCGATGGGACTATCATAGAGACCCTTTCACTGACACAGGCTCCAGACCCTGTCACCCACACGGGCTCCAGACCCTTTCACTGACACGGGCTCCGGACCCTGTCACTGACACGGGCTCCGGACCCCACCCCGAGCCTGCTTGCCCTCCAGTCAGGCCTCACCTCTGCATTCTATGCAGGATTCCACTGCTTCCCAAATCATCAGATTTCCCCACCCTCTGCTTAGTCCCATGCTGTGCTGTTCCTTCTGCTACATTCTTCCTGTCCACTGCAAGCCCCTCCTACAGCCTCAGCCTCTGGCTGCTGCTCCCCCCTGCTCCCCTACCCCGTCACCCCATGTTCCCCTCCACTCTCGCTCCCATCCCCAGGCACCACACTGCTTTGCTTTCAGATGCTCACTGCGCCTTTCTTTCTCTCACACGGAACGTCAGACCCCAGGTAGACACACAGAGCTGTGAGGCTCCTGCTCCTTCTCAGTCTCTTAGAGGGAGCAGAGTGCTTTGGAGAGGAGGCCACATGTAGAAGAAGGCCGCGTGGAGCGGATGCCCGTGGGAGAAAGGGCCAGCTCAGGGTCCCTTTAGCTGTGTCGTCACAAGGACGAGGCAGATTCCATTCACAGATTAAAGTCTCCATTCACACATGGCTCAAATTTCAAGTCACCAGACCCCAGCCCTGTCCTAGCACTCTACCCCTTAAGCTACAGCCCCCTTCTGGCTTTTTCTGAGACAAGAGCCTGGCAGACTCTCCTGCCTGGTCGGGCTCTGAACTGTGATCCTCAGATCTCAGCCTCCCGAGCACCTGGATTTCACGTTCCTTAAAGCGTCGGGGAAGGGGTTGGGCTCACTTCACAGCCTCCATGGGCCTCGGATTGCTTTCTAAATTAAGCTACATTATACCCTTTTCCTTCCAGGTAAACACTGTCAAACTTGTTACTGTGTTTCTCACGTTCTTGTGAGACACTTAAGAACTGCTGTGGTTGTAACTCAGCTGTGACTGACTTCTCCTGACTCTGGGCTTCCGGGTGGCACTGGGCCACTTGACAAAGCCCTGAGAGCTCTACCCACAAACTTGCCTTCCAGCAGTCTGTAGTGACTTCCCTGCACTCAGTTCCGGAGCCGGGGACATCTCCTTCGGAGCGTGATGTTGTGTGTGTCGTTTCAGCCTACGAGCTACAGAACTGCCCGGACCCGCCCCCGTTCCAGAATGGGTACATGATCCACTCGGACTTCAGCGTGGGGCAGTCCGTCTCCTTCGAGTGCTACCCGGGCTACGTCCTGCTGGGCCACCCCGTGCTCACCTGCAAGCACGGCCCCGACCGCAGCTGGAACTTTCCCTTCCCGCGCTGTGACGGTAGGTGCCCGCGTACCCGGCTGCCTGCCCGCCCACCTGCCTGCCTGTCTGTCTGTCTGCCTGTCTGTCTGTCTGTCTGTCATGGGGGAGGCATGTCTTTACTCCACTGCCTATCCCACTGCACATCAGGCGAGTGTGTCCAGTCAGCAATCCCTCCAGCGAGGGCAGGTGAGGATCTCTTGTGGTGTGCACTCTGCCTGGCATGGCAGGAATCTATCTATCTATCTATCTATCTATCTATCTATCTATCTATCTATCTATCTATCTATCCCAGAACAGCCACTCCTGCTCACCAGCGGATTATAATGCTAATAAGATAGTAAACACAAGTAATTATGAGGCAAGTAGATTCAACAAGCTTAGGAGAAGCCTTAGCACCAAGAAAGGTGAAAGGCGAGGCCTCGCCGTCGAGTGCTGTACCACCTGTGAGACCACAGATGACTCCGGGCTTGTAGATGATACCCTGGCCAGGGGACATTTAAATATGTGCTATATACATAATATATGAAAAGTCTATTGGGTGTGCGCATGTATACATATTCTTTACGTTGAAGTGGTTGTATAAGGCGGTCACTGTCGGAGCGTCTCTTCTTTCTCAGCGTCTGAGCTTGAGCTCCTCCTAGGTGAAATGCTTCAGGAAGTCTTCACTTCAGCGGGAAGGCCCAGAGCCCGGAGCTCAGTGCTCCTGAGCGAGCACTCCAGGCAGAGGAAGCAGCGCAGGCGGAGATCTGAGGGGCGGCTCAGTCGGGGAAGGCCCAGCACGGAGCCCAGGGCGGTCTCTGTATCTGCAGTTCCCTGTCCTGGACCTTCAGCCATCCCTGTCACAGGGGTCAGGACGCCCCAGGCCAGGGAGAGAGCTGCCTCGTAGGGAGGGCCAGCTGGAGCCCGGGGAGGTCAGAGTGAGCAGGGGCCCTCAGCCCTCCGGAGGAGCCTGCATGGGGAGGCGCCTGAGCAAGGCTGGAGGAAGCGCCAAGCCCAGGGCCGCAGTCTTCCTCCTGGAAGAGACTCAGGGGTGTGGAGGCTGAGAGGAGGGCGCTGGGGTCAGCGTCTACGGCCAGCGTCCCAGGACCCACTTGGGGCGTTAGGGCCCCACCCCACCTGCTCCAGTCCTGACCTCCCTGAATCTGCAGAGGAGTCTGGAATGCATGCCCGGCACCTTGTAAACGGGTTTGTCAGCCTTCAAGCCCCACTGAATTCCTCTCAGACTAAGATGTTCTGTCTCAGAGTCACTCAAGGCCGGGTCAGCTCCGGTGTGTTTGACCCTGCCTGGTCTTGAGGCCCTCCAGGGATTCCATGTGACCGTGTGGGGTTGTGGGTCCGGGTTCCTCCCTCGGCTTCAGGAGCCGTCCTGAGCCAGCATTTGATGTCCGTACAGCTGTCTTCTTGTTCATCGCTTTATGTGCTCTGGCCTCTTCCTTCCCCTCTCCTAAACCCGAGGCCCTCTATGGCAAGTCCCCAAATGGACGTCACACCACGTCCGCGGGCAGTGGTGTGGCTTTACGGGGGACTTGTCTGAGCCAACAAGGCATCTGGCTGAGTGAAAGTGGCATTTCACGTCACTCCATCCTCTCCATCCCACTTTTCCACAAGCAAAATGACTGCCTTAGTGACAACAAATGGCAATGTGCTAAGTCCAGAGAAACATAGACTGGGTGCTGGGACTCTTCACAGGACTGAACGCTGGTAATGTTGGAATGTACTTATGTACGTTTATCTTGCTCCTCCAAGCATAGATTTGCACAGAATTGATAATGTCAGTGTTTCTGACGGGCTTAGATGCTCGTCTTTCACACAGCTTCAGTAGGTTTTAGGAAAGTGACAAAACAAAACGATTCCGTTATATATGTATGTGCAATGTGCGCCTGCCATCGGATGGTGCACTGGCTTGGTTACCAGCTCAGCCACAGATGGTGACTGACTGTGGAGATTTTTGTTTTTCATCACATAGAAATGCTGTCCTCGGGGACTTTGAAGATTGTGAGTCTCTGTGAAGTGAGACAGAGATAGCTTAGCTCAGAAGTATAATTCTCCTGAACTTTCCAGGCTCGAGGTGAATAACTTTGGCTCAGCAGTCACCGGGAACTTTGCCACAATTATTTCTTATGCGGGAGCACTGAGGCTAGGAAACTTTTTGAAATATTCACCTACTTTCTAAAACGCACGGCCAATGCTTCCTTCCCAGCCCCCTGCGGATATAACGTGACTGCACAGAACGGCACCATTTATTCCCCCGGCTTCCCGGACGAGTACCCGATCCTGAAGGACTGCCTCTGGCTCATCACTGCTCCCCCTGGGCACGGCGTGTACATAAACTTCACCCTGCTGCAGACGGAAGCCGTGAACGACTACATCGCTGTCTGGTACGAGGGCCTGTGGTGGACTCTAATCCAGTGCTCACACGTGTAGCTAACCTAGTACTTGCACACCTCCTAGATGATAGACCACATGACCAAGCAGAGCGCACATGGTGGACTTGTACTCAGTCCTCATACAGGTATCGAATGTCGTGCTTCCATGTCTCCTACGCGTCAGCTTGAGTCCTCACAATCGACTAGGCAGATCGGACACAGGGATGAATTGCAAGCTATACGGTTGGGTTTGCTGCATTGTCGAGTAACCAAATCTTTGCTATGAACAGGGTTGAAATTGGGCCTGTCCTACCATGCTGGGACCCCACCACTCGGCCCTTTTTACCTCTGGGTTATTTCAGGACAGGGTTTGCATCTTCCTAGAACAGACATCTTCCGGACCTCTGCCTCCAGAGTAGCTAGGACGGTAGGCCCTCAGCACTATAGCAACTGACTTTTCAGGTATACCAATAGCCCAGCGTTGCTTCACTTTGCATTTTAAGAGTGAACTCTTAGGGTCAGATTTCTCCATAAGAGCATCGTGTCAAGGGGCGTGCCACTGTCAGATTTATGTCAAGGCACAAGCCTGCTCAGCCACTCTACCTCCGTAGACACCGCAGGGCCGGCTCAACATGAGCCTGGACTCAGAGCCAGGGTGGGGTGAGGACGGAGGTCTGGCCAGGGAAAGACACCTCTGCCTCTGACGGCCCAGCTGTGGGTCCACTGGGGGGCACTGGGAAGGAGCAGTGCCATCCTGTGCAGCTCTCGGGGAACAGCTGTAAGTTATCTGGGCCTGGGATGGATGTGCTGCCAGGACACTTGGAGTGTGCACCTGCAGGAGCATGTGTGTACACGCATGCATGTGGTGAGTGTGTGCTGTAAATGTAGCGTGTGTCTGTATCTTTGTATCTGTGTCTGCTTGTGGGATGTGTGTGTGATATGATGTGTGTGTATGCATTTGTGTAGAGCAGGTCTGGTGGTGCAAGTGTGATAAGCATGGCCTCTGGCGTGGTTTATATTACCCCTGTGTAATGTGTAGTGTGTGTGTGTGTATGTGTGTGTGTGTGTATGTGCACACACGTGTGTGGCGTGCTGATCAGCATGAGGTGGGGGATGTAACATGAGCCAGGGAGGGTGAGGGAGGGAACACACAACCCACCATTTGCAGAGCAGAGCAGAGCTCACTGCATGTCCTGTCAGCAACCCTGGGCTTGGGCCCCGGCCTGGACGGGAGTGAGGGAGGGGGCCGGGGGAGGGGTGGGGGGCGGGGGGCCCTCAGGCCTGGTTTTATGGCACCTGCTCAGGTGCTAATGACCGTGAAATGGAGGCCGGCCCAGGTAGGCTGCCTTCAAAGCAGAACGGGGGAAGGCTGTATCTTACTGATTTTTTAAACATGACATTTGAAATATGATGTCAAAAATCAGTGCTAATAAAATCCTTAAAACAAAGAAGATCCTCACCCTCAAGACATGTAGATATAATTGCATTTAGATTTTAAGCATGGGGAATTGACTGACAGGAGGTGGTGTGGATGGCACGTGGCCAGGCTGTAACCAGGACGTGGACAGGAGGTATGTGGTCCACACGATGGGAAGCTTGCTGTCTCTTCTCCCCAGGGATGGTCCCGACCAGAATGCCCCTCAGCTCGGGGTTTTCAGCGGAAATACAGCCCTGGAAACGGCGTACAGCTCCACCAACCAGGTCCTGCTCAAGTTCCACAGCGACTTCTCCAACGGAGGCTTCTTTGTCCTCAACTTCCACGGTCAGTTCATTTTCCCTGTCGCCTGCCACAGAGAATCCATGTGGTGATTCCACGGGGGCTGCATGCCTGGCCTCAGTGCTGCTAAGAGCCAGCGTGGTGCCCAGGAGGCCCCTTTCACGGCCTCTTGGGGAGCAGCCAGGTCTACTGTCCCCCGTGACATCCGACCATGGTGAAGCCTTCCCCCTGCATCTATTGGAATCATACAGAAACAACCAGTGTTCCCAGAACGGGCTGTGAGGGGGCTGGCACGGGCATAGGGGCGCCTCCTCCATCCCGGGGGTCCTGGAGTCCCAGGAGCAGATTCCTCAGGAGAGGCAGACCTGAAATAGGACTGGCAGCCGGGCCATGTGTCGAGCACTTCCCTGAAGAATTCTCAAATGTGTAAAATGAATTTATATGCATGTTTAGATAGCTGCTTAATAACAAGTAACTGTAGGAGCACTTGGACGTGAGGATTTCACAAAGCAATGGCTTACTTGTACAGGTATTTCCGTGTCCCTAAGCTTTGTAAGCCTTAGAGGAATGCAGCTTGCGGTAATTTTGCCTACTCAGCAAGCGTCTGCGATTGCCATGGATTTTTCATGAGTGTTTTCTGCAGCATTTCAGCTGAAGAGGTGCCCGGCCCCTCCCGCAGTCCCCCACGCTGACGTCATTGCTGAGGATGAGGACTTTGAGATTGGTAAGGTCCCCTCCACGCTGCCCCTGGACTCCAACGTCTTCCCCCCTTCCTCCCTGCCAGTCCGTCTGTGCATCCATCTCCCCTGGCCGTCAGACTCAGGTGGCAAATGGCAAATTTGTCAGAGAAGAAATCTCTTCCAGTGGCTATGGCTCATCCACTGGAGAGGGGCACAGTGTTTCAGTGAGCTGATGAGATGGCCTGGTGACAGGGCCTGCACATTCTGGGATGTAATTGGTGGCAGGTAGTTGATGATCACACTTAGAAATTCTGCAGTGTCATTTATATCAGTGGCCGAGTGCATTACATCATCATCTGGGTCTATTAAGGAAGCGCACGGCACATGTTTGCAGCGTCATTTTTGTGACCCACAACGCCTCCGTCTCAATGAAACATCTTTGGCCTCATGCCATAGCATGTTTCTGACTGCTGGTCGGCTCTGTGGCGCAGTGTCTTCTCTGCTCATGAGGCTCCAGCTCGCCGAAACACTGTGCTCCTCCCCCCAAGGCTGTCTGGAAGTCCTTCTATCACTGTGCCCAGCCTTGCCTAAACCCCAGGCCTCTGCTGCAGGCGCTCCACTCATTAGTCACTGGGGATGGAGAGTAGGGAGGAAACCATGCCGTCATTTCCGCACCGCCAGTGGGTTTGCTGCGGCCGTGCACGTGGGGAGACAGGAACGGCGCTTTCTAAGAGAACGCCAGCTCTAACGTGGTTTGCACACTGACTTGATTCCTCAAGTGGCCTCACAGGTGTATCGCAGTCACACACTTGGGATGTTCTAGAAACTCCATTTCCCAGCATGATGGATTGGTTCTTTCAGGAGACTTTGTGAAGTACCAGTGCCACCCTGGCTACACCTTGTCTGGCAGTGACACGCTGACCTGCAGACTCAGCTCCCAGCTGCAGTTTGAGGGTGCCGCCCCATCCTGTGAAGGTATGCACGTGGGCCCCTCGTCTGTGTGGCTCTGGCCGTCTTTGCCCGTGGGCCCCTCGTCTGTGTGGCTCTGGCCGTCTTTGTCCGTGGGCACCTCATCTGTGCAGCTCTGGCCATCTTTGCCCGTGGGCACCTCGTCTGTGCGGCTCTTGCCATCTCTGCCCGTGGGCACCTCGTCTGTGCAGGTCTGGCCGTCTTTGTTGGGATTGGTTTGAGCTTGAGGTGCGTCTGTTCCGTGATTACCCCTCTTCCTCAGTCACGTGTCTCTTATTTTCACATCCATCCATCAATCTGCCTCACTCTTTGAATGCTTTCTAAGGCAACTTCATGTATCATCCAACTGCATGCATGTAGTTAGTTGGTATATAAAAATGGAAGGGGATATAAAACATATAAACAGCAGAGTGAAGTGTGCACCTCTCCTGTTTTATTTACAGTTCTTTAAAGTAAACTGAACATATGCAAGAGTTTAGAAAATCTGTGGTTGTACAGGAAGAGTTGAGGAACACCTGTGCCAATGGACCAAAATATGATTAAATCATTTTACAAATAGAATCTCATCGGCACCAGTTTCTAGTGTCATTAGAAGAAAAGGTGGTATGACTACAGACACTCAAACAGCCCACCTGAAAGATATCATCAGCTCATTGCAGATAACTTTCAAAGTAATTCTTTTCAACTACAGTGCGCCTTGAGCACTACGAGGGTGAAGGTCCATCGAGCCGTAGTTGGCCCTCTCAGGCATCCTCTGACTTAGTAGTCAGCAATCTCACTACCGTCCCAGAAGAAAATAGCACTTTTCTGAGTGGTTTCAGTTTGTGAGTACCAGAATTATTTCCCATTACTGTCATTCATTTCTGTTTTCAATATTTTTTTAAAAAATCTGAACTTAAAATTCTTTATTTTGCCAGTCCTGGGGCTTGAACTCTGGGTCTGAGCACTGTCCTTGGGCTTTCCTCAAGGCTAGAGCTCTATCATTTGAGCCACAGCACCAATCCCAGCTTCTTTCTATGAATATGATACCGAGGACTTGAACCCGGATCTTCATGCCTGCTAGGCAAGCACTCTACCACTAGGCCAAACTCACCCTATGAAGATTATTTTTATTTGAATTAACTTGTAAGTCACTGAAAGAGAATGTGAAAAAGCAAGGGGAAGGCATGCAAATACACCCATAACACCTAGCCATTTATTCAGAAATGCTTGCCTTAGTAATCTTTGCCCCCACTGCAAATTGTGGGGGTCTGAGTGTACAAGGTAGGTGTGAGCCAGGTCTGCCTGACTCGATCTCTCCCAAGGAACTCACGTCTGATATTCCAATACCAGCATCTCATGTAGGTCAAAGGGTAGAATGGCTAGAGTTGAAGCAGCAGGGTTTTATCATGCTGCCTTGAAGAAGAGAGGTTTTGCTTGGCTGAATTGGGATCCCATCATGAGATGCACGCACAGTGTCTGCTCTGGAGGTGCCTCCAGAAAGGGCTTCTCGGATCTACCTGCACAACTAAGGCACACCTGCCCCTCTGCTGTATGCAGCGAGCCTCTCAGGCAGCGTTTGTGTATGGCATTAAATGCAGTCAGAGCTCAGGAAGATCACCTTCTCTTTTCATCAACTAATGTATACAGGGATTAACAACTCTCCTAAAAAGTTGGATTTATTTTGTTAAAGCAAATCTTTACCAGTTCTTCTCTGTGCAGCACAATGCCCAGCAAATGAAGTCCGGACAGAATCTTCTGGAATAATCCTCAGCCCTGGGTATCCAGGCAACTATTTTAACTCTCAGACCTGCTCCTGGAGCATTAAAGTAGATCCAAACTTCAATATCACCATCTTCGTGGACATGTTTCAAAGTGAAAAACAATTTGATGCACTGGAAGTGTTCGATGGTAAGTTCCTTCTGTTGAGGGTCCCACACCCAGGGGTTTAGACACATTCCCTAGGAAAGGAAGACTGCCCACCACATCAACCCACCAAACCCGTCACTCTGGGCCTGGGCGTTCTCACAGGCGAATATAGCACTACTGCTGACATTTCTACTTTCCAAACTGAAGGACCAACATGAACATGAATTTTCCTTTTTTTTACATTACCTCCAAGTAGTTGTACAAGGACGTTTCATTTCAACATATGAGTATGAGGCATACTTACGAATGCCATGCATCTTTAAACCATTTTTAACATTTTTTAATGTAGGAACTCAGAGAAGATGCTCTCAAAAAGTTCTTTCTGGGCCTGGGAGCATGGCTAGTGGTAGAGTGCGTGCCTAGCATGTATGAAGCCTTGGGTTTGATTCCTCAGTGCCAACTCCACAGAAAAAGCAGAAGTGGTGCTCTGACTCAAGTGGTAGAGTACTAGCCTTGAGAAAGCCCAAAGACAGTGTCCAAACCTGGGGTTCAATCCCCAGGACTGGCAAAAAGTTGGTATTTGTTTCTTTCACAGGAATTTTAGGAATTCACAAGGCACAATCAGTGAGTTAAGAAGTGCACAAGTATTCTTTTTTTTTTTTTTGGTCATGGGGCTTGAACAAGGCCTGGGCACTATCCCCGAGCTCTTCAGCTCAAGGCTACCGCCCCACCCTTGATCCAAGTCCCACTTCCCATTTTCTAGAGGTTAACTGGAAATAAGAGTCTCGGGTCCTTTTGTGTCTGGGCTAGCTTTGAACCTTGATCCTCAGATCTCAGCCTCCTGAGTAGCTAGGGTTACAGGCGGGAGCCGCTGAAGCCAGCGTTAAGTACACAAGTATTCTATTCACTTTGAGTACTTTGGGATATCTAGAAGATAATGGGTACAATTGTCTTCTCAGGTTATTTTTTAATTGTTAACTACAGTTAACTAAACACGCTGATGCTGTGTTCAATACTGGTCTTATGGTTTTGATGCAATTTGAATGAATATATTAATATAACAATGCACATATCTGAAATGTCCTTTTTAAGTGAAATTGGATGATAATAATTTTCTTTGTCTAGAAGCATCATCAGGGCCCAGAAAAGCAGACCAGGACACAATGAGAGCTGAACATAGTAACAGGATTTTCTCATGTTTTGACAGAGTTTCATCACGTTTAGATTAATCACAATCATTTCAGTAGAAAAAAAATTTTAAACATTTTTTGTTATTGTGCTGACCTGATGAGTCAGAGCTGTTCCATCGCCCACACGGATAGACCCACATGAAATCCATCTGTGGATTCGTGAAGATTGAATTTATGTATTTCTACATTTAGAATCAAACTCAGATTCTATATAGAGAAACACAGAAGACTAGGGAAACAATATCTTCTTTTCAGAGGGACTTTTCGCAGTGAAATTTCAGGCAGACATGCATCTCCAGGGAAAGGCAATCATTTCATCAATGTACAGCGTGAGGGGGAACGGAGGGAGAAAGGGAAGGGAGAGGAGGCAGACACACCCTGCACCTGTCACACACCAAGGGAAGCAGCACCTGAGCAGGCCACATGTGTTCACATGTGTGTCATGTGCACAAATATCCACGTATACCCCTAGGCATGCAGCATACATTAATTACTTTAGATGCTGCACATTAGTTGGACTGTAATTTAGTTGGCTATAGTTTTATGTCTCCTGGTTTCAGGAGAAAAGTTTGAGCCATGATGTATCCACTGATTGCCCCAAAATATGGACAGACCACACCTTTGATAAGCAATAAACTAAGGAGACCTCAGACCCAGTCTCCTGTCTGTGGCGGAAAGCATTCTCGGAGAGCTAGGGAGAGCTTTATTCTACTCCCAAAGATTATTTGATGACACAAAAGGTCAAAGTTTTGTATGGATAAGGTTTTAGGTGGTGACCTTTTTCTTGAAGCAAATGTCATGCCTCTGCCTTCATTTGATAAGGCGGGGCCTCCTTTGTAGGCTGCATTGACCAGAGAGCAGGTTGACTCTACTGATGCTGAAACTTCATCTGCCCAGCAGCGTTTGCTCTCTGGGTCAGAAGTCTGGATGGCCACAGTCTCTAAACCTGGGATTTTAATCCGCATGGGGTTGGATTGAGTACTGAATGTGGCCCAGGGCTGCTGCACAGGGATGGTGACCTGGAGACCTCGCTGGCTTTCAAAGCCTCTTTCTCCCGAGTCCTGCATGGCCGCCTCAGTGTGTCTGGACCCAGATCTACTTTCTCTCGGGACAGGAGTCACCAGGGGTCAGGGCCATCCTTGAGAACTCACTCACCTTCTGTGCAGAACGCATATTCAGACATAGCCAGTTTTGACAGATTGTGTGACTGGAGCTGACTACAGTTAGACGCTTTTAACAGTTTTATTTCGGAAATCTATTAGAAATTCTAAAAGAATTACATAGTCAGTGATGTTGCAGATTCTCACTTTGAACGATTTTCTCTGTATAACTCTCAAAGCCGGGAGCCACTCACCCTGACGGCGTGGGAAGTGGGGAAGGCAGAGGGACCCCCTCCCACCTTCTAGAACGTGTTTCTGGACAGGTCCTGTGAAACGCGCTGTCTGTCCCCATGCTGAAAGCTCAGATGACGGCTCTGTCAGTTTCACTCTTGCTGCTGTTTCTGAGACATGCTTAAGTGTCCCGTTGTTAATAACATATGCAAATGACTTTCTATGCAGGTTGTTTGTGTTTGTATCAAGGAACTTGTTGCTAGGATCATGTAAAGTAGACACTGAACACAACTCATTCAGATGCCGTTTAATCCAAAGTAAGGATAATCTCTGTGTAGGTGTGAGCTCACGTGTGAACATATCATGTCTGTCTCCCAGGCTCTTCAGGGCAGAGTCCTCTGTTAGTTGTCTTAAGTGGAAACCATACCGAGCAATCCAATTTCACCAGCAAGAGCCACCAGCTGTATCTCCGCTGGTCCACCGACCATGCCACGAGTAAAAAGGGATTCAAGATTCGATATGCAGGTACGTGCCGAAGGCAGACTCACTGTGGGGTGGTCCCTCACTCAAGGGATCATCGTTAAATAAAAAAAGTGGGCTGGATGAGGTGGCACACACCTGCTATCTCACCTGATCAGGAGGCTAACAGGAGGATCACAGGTCAAACCCAGCCCAGAGGTAGAAGAGATCCAAACTGAAAAACGAAGAGCCAATGGCCCTGAGTTTGGCCAAGTGGCAGGACACTGCAGGAATAAATCCCTGAATTTAATCTCTAGAACCACAATAAAATAAAAAGTAAAGCAAAATAGAGATTATAATACCTAGGGATCTAATTCTGGCTATTCATAACTGCATGAAAAATAGTGCCTTGGGAAGGGACTCTGGGTGGCCTCTTTATACAACATTCCCATATTGGATGGTGATAATTTTAAAATGTATCATTAAAGCAATAGATCACTGAATCTCATGCCATAGAAAACAAAGATATTTCTCCAAAGATAAAGTATCACCAAAATGAGTACTACGTTTATTTAAATGTTAAGAAAATAGATTATGGCAGTATTGACTCCATAAGCACTCATAACCTCTTCTGTTCTAGTACATGGGCTGTCTACTGTGTTGCTGTGATTTTCACACACACACACACACACACACACACACACACACACACCATGTTAGTGGTCCGTGTGTTATGTAAGCATATACTGCACACCTAGTAAAAGTGTATTTCATATACATGGATATATATGGGTATAAAGATATACATTCCTACATGCATGTGGATGGGACGTTCTTGATTTGAGGGCAGGTGGTATGGATGGGAAGAACTTGACGAGGAGCCAGAGGGAATGGGCTTCCAGAACCTTCCCTGGAACGTGAAAGAAGACCCACACAGAGCACTGCAGTTATGTGTGGATTTTGGTTCATCAAGGTGCTTGTTCCGAAAGAGGCAAACACTCAGCCTTCCAAACAGCATGCTTATTTCCACCCTGCAAAAATGGTCAGTGTAGAACTCACCATGACACATAATTTATCTTGTTTATTTTATCTTTGGCAAATTACTTAGCCCGCTGACACGATAATACCTCGAATTCTCAGAAAACTAACCGCTGACTTTTAAGGTTGGTTCATTCATTGTTCAAGAAGAGCCTGACTACTTAGCAATAGCAGGAAAAACTCCCCGGGGAATGTTTGACACCGGGCGCATGTGTGAGTATGCACAGACATAGGTGCACACACAATGGACACATGCATGCAGGCACACACATACATACACGTGTGCATGTACATGTGTGTGCACCCATGTACACACACATAGACATACACACATGTACATGCACACACATGCACACACAGGAACTGTGGAATTTCCTTAATGGAGTTCAGGCCCCTCGCCTGGAGCTGAAGAGCCACAGGTCCTGACCAGCTGGGCGGACGGGGCTGAGGCCTCTGGTGGGCCCTGGCTGCTGCAGGACCTGGCTGCGGGGACCCTGTGAGCTCTCAGGGAGAGGCCTGGCACGCGGGGGGCCACACCTGAGCCTGCTGTGTGTCCACAGCCCCGTACTGCAGCCTGGCCTCCACGCTGAGGAATGGCGGGATCATGAACAGCACAGCTGGAGCAGCAGGAGCAGCTGGGAGCAGCGTGCACTACTTTTGCAAGCCTGGATACCGGATGGTCGGCCAGGGCAATGCCACCTGCCGGAGGAGCCCGGCCGGCGCGTACCAGTGGGACTCCCCCGCGCCTCTCTGCCAGGGTGAGCACGAGGACAGAGTCCTCAAGTTTCCTTGAATCACACTCTGAAGGGGAGGGGAGCCAGGTGGCCGGGTAGAGACGGGGGAAGGGGTGGTGGATGGAAATCAGACTCTGGCTTATGTCAGGACAAGCTGAACTTTCTACGTGCAGGCAAACGTTCCTCGTCTCTCACTGGACTCCTTTCTCTCTGCAGCCTGGGTTCTGAGCATGGGTCGTCATCACACCTCCACACAGTTATCCCCGTGCTTTTCCACTGCCACCCGTGAGCCCTGGGAATAATTCTTGAGCATCATTTTGCATATGATACTCCATACCACATAATGCATTTTTCTTACTCTATTTTTCCTTTGAACCTTAAGTTTTATATTGAGTTTTCTTTGTTCCTTTAAATCTAGGGCTTTTCAATGTTAATTTCCATATTTCCTACAATATTTTTGCATTTTATCTATTACATGCCTTAAGAACTTGACTTTCAAATAGAGCTTTTTAGTTGTTTTTTTTTTTTCCGGGGTTGGGGTGCTGATACTGAAGCTTGAGCTTGAGCTTGGGACCTGGACACTGGCCCTCAGCTTTCTTGCTCCAGCTATGGTGCTCTGCTACTTGAGCCACAGCTCCGCTTCCAGTATTTATGGTTAATTGGAGTTGAGCCTCATAGGCTTTTCTCTCCAGGGTGGCTTTGAACTGCAACCCTCAGATTTTAGCTTCCTGAGTAGCTAGGATAGTATAGGAATGAGCCACCTGCACATGATAAGCCTTTTAATTTTAACTGAAATGGTTTAAAGCCATGAAATTTTCATGCATTTCCCTTATGAAATTTATATTCACAGCACAATTGATTGGCCTTTGAAAGTTAATTATGATTTATGAATGGAACTTTGTGTTGGCTTCCTTCTTTCTCATTCCCATAAGGATTAGATCTTCTATAATTGCTCGGTAAGATGGCAGAATATGAAAACTGGTCTCATCCATGTACAATCATGAGTGATAACTTAGCTTATAGTATTTACATCTTACTTCCAGAAATTCTTAACTAATTCATGTGTCATAAACAATAATAAATCCAAGAAGCTTGTTTTATTAGGAAGGGTGACCTTTTCTCTGTTGAAGTGGACTATTCTTCTAGAGGAAGGAATACTTTCTACTCCCTCTGAGGTCTCTGTGTTTGGCACAAAGCTTCCTGTTGGAAGGAGAAGCCTCTTGTGCCTATAGCGCCTTCTGGGCTGAAACCACCTTGTGCCTGTTGGCACCTCATGGGCTGTTGTTTTGGCACTGGAGCCAGAAGGCCAGTGACAAATTGTCCCAAACAGCAGCTTAGACTCAGAAAGGGGTCAGAGTGGGGCCCCAGGGCCCAGGAGTCCCAAATACAGTCCACCAGAAGACAGGATGGCCCAAGTGGACCCAAGGCCTCTGGAGGCTGTGGGTGAAGCCCAAGAGGAGGCTGTGGGTGAGAAGGATGGGTGAGGAGGAGGAGGAGGAGGAGGAGGAGGAGGAGGAGGAGGAGGAGTCTGTGGGTGGGCTGAGATGGTGGCGTTGAGAGCTGTTGGACTGAGGCATGGATTCAAGACCCCCGACCCCACGATCAGGAGGCTCAAGTGCAGAGCGGGGCCAGCTCTCCTTCCAGCCTCCTAGATGCTTTAACAAGCATGTGTGTCAGAGCAGTCTCTAAGTGACCATCCCAAGGGAAACGTGCAGCTGGCCAGATGTATTTCTGGTTTCCGAGAACTCTAGGTTGTTTTCACATGTTGCTTGACCTTTTAAGTCATTTCCCTCAGCAGAGCTATCTTTCTTTAGCCTCAGTAAAGCTGGCATATCTTCCAGCCTGCACGCTTCGTTTCCTTCTAGCACAAAGCTCTGCCTAGCAGCAGTTTCTTATCTGTACACTGATCTAATTCATCTCCAACTGAAGCCTGAACTAAAGCTGGGGTTTTCAGCATTATCTCGAAGTTGCAGTTAAACTGGAAACTCACAGTGCACCACTTTCATGTTGGCCCTGGTCAAGAGAGCAGCTGGCAAGCAGCATTTATGAAAGCTGCTTTTCAGAGCCTCGTGCACAGTGGAGCTCTCGAGGGCCGCAGCCCTGTCGTTTATTTATGCCTCGACAGCATTTCTGCAAGCGATAAAGAGCAGGGGAAGTGATCTTTCTCATAAATTGCATGATTGAGCTACTGTGTTCTTGAAGTCAGGCCTTGAAGGGAGACACAAACAACTATTCTTTGCTCATAGGCAATAATTTAAAGTGTGTGGGGTAGCTCAGGTAAGAGGTGCGTGGGGGTGATGGATGTGAGCAGGGGAGGGGTGTTAATAGAGCTGGGCTTTGGACATGTTGGACTCCTGGGAGGAAAAGTAGCAGTCTGAAGGACAGAAAACACTTCTCAGAGAAATCAGAGACAGTGGTGAGCATCGCATGTTATAAATGGAATTTAAAAGTTTTATATTCATTGCACTTGGTAAAGTGAGGCACAATGGCGAAGTCCTAGCTGCCCAGAGAGCCAGGGGGTTAGTTATTTATCAGTTATTATTTTAAGTGTGTTATCCCAAGTGGTATTGACAGACTGAGGGTCAGACTTCCAAAACCCTCACTCCAGTGCCTCCTTCTGGTCCATTTCCATGATTCTGACAAAGCCCCCAAACTTCAACTTCTCAAGGCCTTGAAAGTCTATCAACTTACGCCACACTCTGGAAATGTCACTGGTGGTTTTGCGTGTATTTGAGATATACAGAACAAAACCAGGAAAGTCCCTTAAGAATAAGTCTAAATCCCATTTCTTTTCAGCTGTGTCCTGCGGAATCCCAGAGGCCCCGGGAAATGGCTCGTTTTCGGGAAATGAGTTCACGTTGGACAGTAAAGTGACATTTGAGTGCAATGAGGGCTTCAAGCTAGAAGCGAATCAACCAGCCACCGCGGTGTGCCAGGAAGACGGGCGGTGGAGCACCAGGGGCCGGCCACCGGCCTGCAAACGTAAGTGTGCGCTCCGTCTGCCCGTCTCTGGAAGTTCGGTCAGGGCCTGCACGCAGTGGGCACTCCAGGCTGTGACACGCACGGCCCTTCTTCCCTCTCAAGGCGTGGTCTCTCCTCCTGTGACATGGCCAGCTTGCCCACATGAACATAACATGAGCTCTGCACATGTGAACATGAGGGGATGGATCTTCTGAGCCCCAGCGGTGTCCACACCACAAAATCTCCCTAGCAAGCCCTCCTCCTCCCTGCTGTGCTCTTCACTCTAGGAAGGTGGCGCTTCCTGGTATTGAGCCGCGCGAAGGCCAGCATTCTCACCTCAGGAGACATTGGCCTCTCACCCAACCCAGGTTCCCCCTGGGTCTCTGTGTGACCAAGGGCCTTGAAGCTCAAGGCAAGGCTTTGTCTGTGTGTAGGTCATTGCGTTTATACAACATACAGATGCCCCGCAGATACAACACTGATTCCAGTGTGTTCTAGAAATCCACTCAGAATGTACAGGAATGGTTTTACAAGAATCCAGAGCCAGAAGATCAGGTTCCCTGTGAAAACCCAGCAGCAAAATTAGAAAAGTTCCTCGCACAAAGCTTGATGAGACAGAAGTCCTCTCTCTCTCTCTCTTTATCTCTTTCTCTTCCTCCCTCCCTCCCTCCATCTCTCTGTCTCTCTGTCTCTCTGTCTCTCTGCCTCTGTCTCTCTCTCTCTTTCTCTCCCTCCCTCCTTCTCTCTCTCTCTCTCTCTCTCTCTCTCTCACTCTCTCTCTCTATCTCTTTCTCTCCCTCCCTCCCTCTCTCTGTCTCTGTCTCTCTGTCTCTCTTTCCCTCCCTCCCTCCCTCCCTCTCTCTCTCTCTCTGTCTCTCTGTCTCTCTCTGTCTCTGTCTCTCTCTCTGTCTCTCTCTGTCTCTCTGTCTCTCTGTCTCTCTCTCTCTCTCTCTCTCTCTCACACACACACACACACACACACACACACACATACTCACACACACATTTGTCTGGTACATTTACACTAGTCTCACAGTAGACTATTACATCCTTCCTATGTCCCAGGAATTGAAAACTTTATACAATGATATTGTCTCTCAGATGCCATTACTATGCTGTGTTCATATTACATTAGGGTTCTTAGACCTTTTGGTAGGCATTGGTCATGCAAAAAAATATACATAAACTCATTGCAAAAATGTGAACATACAAATATTAGGGAAATATTCATCATGCGTTTTGTTTTCCTTTCTTTTATTTTCATCATTTTTGTTTCATTTCCTTAGAGTCATATAATGCATTACTGAAAATATCTAGCCTGTCTTGTTTAGTTTCCTTTAAAATGTACAATTGTAATTATAATTAAGGGAGGCTATTAAGGGGCATTGGCTGGCTTTTTCCTGCTCTGTGTTTGCATTTAGCTTAACCTTATTAAGTCTCCTGTCACTGTCAGGGCACAAGCTGGCATCAGGGCACCCCGAGCGTTAGGGCGTGAGGGGCTGGCTGGAAGGAAAGGGCGCGGGGCATTTGAGGTGGCTGGCAGGCGGGCTGGGGTCACTCAGTCCCCTGGGAGCTCCAGATCTCGCAGATCTCAAGCGACCCTGGAAAGCGGCTCTGGGAAGCCCACACAGGGAGGGAGTCTGACTCCCCTGCTCCAGAGCAGAAGCTTGGAGGGTGAGCGCCCAGTCCTCCTTGCCTCTGGACAGGCTGGCCTGTGCTCCACGCCATGGCCCCGCAGGGGTGTCCCAGGCTGCACTTGATGTGCCGTCTGATGTGGTCCCCCTGGAGAGTGTCAGAGCCACGCCAGACTCTACCGCACGGCCTTTGCCTGCATGCTGCCCCGACCTACGCTCTTCTTCAAGCTTGCCTCTGAACCACAGCCGCCCTCTCCCCGCTGTCCCCGCTCCCCCGAGTTCCATGACCAGGGCGAATGAGTTTCTCAACCTCTGTGTTGAGGTCCCTTGACTTGGGCCCTCACCAAGCTTCTGTGGAGTTCTAGAGATAGTGGTGTGCGTGTGTGTGCGTGTGTGTGTGCGTGTGTGTGTGTGCGTGTGTGTGTGCGTGTGTGTGTGCGTGTGTGTGCGCGTGTGTGTGCGCGTGTGTGCGTGTGTGTGCGCGTGTGTGTGCATGTGTGTACGTGTGTGTGTGCGTGTGTGTGCGTGCGTGCGTGCGTGTGTGTGCGTGTGTGTACGTGTGTGTGTGCGTGCGTGCGTGCGTGTGTGCATGTGTGTGTACGTGTGTGTGCGTGTGTGTGTGCGTGTGTGTGGAGTGTAGGCAGGCCGATAGCATGTACAATTCCTGATTCTGAGTACCTCTTAGTGAATTCCTGTCCTGCCACCAATCTCTTACGCATTTCAACTTCCTTCTTATGAGGCACGGTCTCCTCTCATCTCAGTTATTTACTCAGGAGCCTAAAAAGGTAGGTCTGTGGTAATCTGGTAACTCACAGCAGACACAGCAGACACACCTCAGAGTCTGACTCAGGGAGCCTGGGTGTGGAAGAGCGTCCTGCGTCGGTGGGCATGGCAGAGCGCGCCTGTCCTCCCCGCACTGCTTCATGAGCTCCACACCAGGCCGGGCTATGCAGAGACTCCGTGGGAAAGCTTCCTCCAGGCGATTTCTAGACCATGGGATTTTCATGTGCAGCCACATCCACAGTGTAGCCTGAGCTTTTGAGGAGCATCGAGCGTGACTCACTCATGGAGGGCAAAGGGCAGGCCAGGCGGCCACCCGCAGGAAGGGCGCACGGTTCTCTGCAAAGCCAGCCCGCACAGGCCGGCTGCAACTCTAGGAGGCAAATGCTGCGTGCATTGGGAGAGCTGGTGTATGCCCTCGAGACACTGATCGAGACACGGCGGTGTTCTACGGCACAGCGCACACGGTGGCCTAATGTGTACACATTTGAATTTTTCTGTTTTGAAACATATCCAGAGAGATCATTGCTTTAAAATACAAATTAAAAAACAAAATTGCTTCCCAATGTAAAGAAGCTATAATCTATTCAATTAAATGGTTGTTGATGATCAGAAAGTCAGTTTGGGTTTGAAAGCCTATTTCAATGCCTAATACTAGCTCAGTAACATGAGAAAATAAAATCAGAGTTTATAATAAAATGGAAAATCCACTTTTATGCTCCCTAAGCACAACCTCAAACTTTCCAGAAGTTTTTTCCTCTATTGTTGGTTATACCTTATAAAAGACGGATGTCAGCCTTTTTTAAGAATTCCTTGAGATTCAGAGGATGGAAAATCTGTTTTAATTTTTGTTCCAGGGAGGCTTTCTCTCTCCACCTAATTTAAATGAGCTAAGTTGGGCAGATCATACCTCTTAGGAAACATGGTTGCTCTCAAGTCCTGCAACGTTTTATTTCCTCAGGGTGACTTCCCCTGTATTCTGTGTTGGTCTGAAACAGGTTTTATGATTCATTAACAACTGCAGTGTCGTGTTTATCAGAACATCTGTTCCCAGGAGATAAGGAGTGCTTTAGCTTTGATAGATGGCAAATGGAAATGGAAAATAAAATTAGTTCATCTCATCATCAGGTTTGCTAATATGAAGGTTTTAATAAGTAACTCTCTCACGTTGCATTCTGCCTGCACTAGTACAAATCTCCAAGCAGATGTCAGAAGCTCATTCCTCCCCATTTAAATTATTTATCAAGACCGGAGTGGGATCGTTGAAGGTATGATTCCTGTGAGTGCCAGGGTGAAGTAAGTGAGAGCTATTGGCATGGATGCATTGGGTTTAGTAGTTCAACAAAATGACAGGTAGGCATACACCATGTCTTTAGAAGGAAGCCAAACCATAAAGCTAACCTTCTAGTGCATCTGAGAGGAAGTCCCAGCACATGGGACTTTGCTTGCACAAGAAGCTGTTGGTCAATGAAGTACATTGGCCGTTAATAAACCAAGCGACCATCACCAGGGTTTTCTAGGTGATTAAGTACAGAAGTGAAGGAAAGCAAGGCCAAATGTATCAGTCGCTCTTTGGGGCCTGTAAATAGCTAGCGAGAGGCAAAGGTGGGAAAGTCAGGTTACAGCACATCGCACAGTAGAGTTTTCCAGGGTCTCGCCAACCCCTTCAAGCTTCACTCCGCACTTTGAATGCTAAGTGTAAGAAAGGATCCACGCTCATGACCTCAGGCACACACCCTGGCACACACAGGCACGGGCACACACACCGGCACAGCTTACCATTTCCTGTGCAGAGGTGTTCATGATTAATTTACCGATATCAAAGAACACTTCATAATTCTAGTCAAGAAATAGAAACAAAAATATTGTGACACTTACACTTCTGTAGAAATGTTGGCATGTTTCAAAATGTTCTAAGGAGTTTCAGAATATTTTTACATAAAGAGGACTCTTGTAAGCATCTTAACAGATTACTTACATAAAATTCAAGCATCTTCTCCTGCTTGTCATCACGAGTTATTTTTATTCAGAATATGCATATATTGATTTGCTATCAACAGCTTCATTTTTCTTTTCTCTCAGCAGTCAAAACTCTATGTGATATCCTAAAAATTTTCTATATATGCCCAGAATTTAGAAGTTACATGACTGTGTGTGTGTGTGTGTGTGTGTGTGTGCGTGTGCGCGCGCACATGCTAATATCCGGGCTTGGACTCAGGGCCTGGCACTCCCACTCTGCTTTCTTGCTAGCACTCTTCCAGCTGGCCACATCTCCAGTCCCTCACCTCTCCATTTAACAGGAGATGAGGTCTTACAGATTTTTCTTTCAGTCTGCGTTTGGGTTGTGGTCTTCCAGGTCCTAGATTCTTAAGCTCCTATGATTACAGCACCTGCGGAATGCTGACTTTTGGATGAGAGAATTTGTCTACATTCACGTTTTCAGGTATTAAGGCCAGGAGACTAGGCGATACCGATGCCGTGAGTTCTCACCACCCCATGTCTTGTCTTCCCACCTGTCTTCCCTGTCTTCCTGCCTCTCCCTGTGCAGTGGGAGGGCCGCAGGCCTGGCTGCCATTTAGATTAGCATTCAGTGGTTCCCGTAATAAAGCCCTACAAGAGTGCTGAGAGCAGAGGCCTGGCCCCTCTCGGGTCGGTGTGCCTGCTCATTCTCGCAGGGAGTCCATGGAAGGCCACATCCTGGGTCTGGCACTGTCCTCGGCGAGGAGCCTGGCTTAGCTTCCCTCCCTTGTGGGGTCAACCCAGTGGCGGAGGGTCTGCTAAGCAGCCCGTACTCATCTTCACCTACGCGTGAAGGAGTTATGAGGCTGGTTGATTCATTTCACTCCAATGGCATCTAATCATCATTTTACAAATGTAATTAAATGTGCTTCAACTAAACATAGTGCAAGACACACTTACCAAATTGAGTATACAAGAGGAAACAGTATCAACAAAAAGCCTCTCTTAAAGAAGTACAGCTGCTCCCTTCACCAGGACTGGGGACCAGCTAGGAGAGATTTATACCAGGGTGCAGCGCAGGGAAGGACTTGTGGGTGTGGCTGAGAGGCCACACAGTGGGGCTGCCCTGCAGGACCAGGCTAGCCTTTCTGCTTTGCTCCTGGCTGGATGAATGGGCCTGAAAACGTTGGAATCACACATGGCAATTTTGTAAAAAGCAGTGTTTCTCCAATCAAACCAAAGTATCTTGTTGGCCCTGGAAGCATTCACAGGCCCGACGCCGCGGTGTCTTTTCCTTACACAGAAGCCTTGCTGCGTACACTGGCCACGATGCAGCTTGAGAGCTGAGCCTAGGGGTTTACTGCAAGCAGGCACCTGACTCTGAACACAGAGTCGCCCCATCAGATGTTTGGAAGGTCTCCTGAAAATGTTTCTTTGAATCTGTTGAACACAGAAAAAGGAGTTCCATAATCCTTTGTTTTCCGTGAGTGCCATAAAAATATTAGAGAAGGAATGCAAGGCAGGGTCTTTCACTGGCTCTGCGGTTATGTCCGTCAGCTCTGCCTGGAAAACAGCACTCTCTTCCCTGAGAAGAATCTTGGTCAGTGCTAGACTTCTAAACCCCTCCATGTTTTGGTGAGATTTCCCTTCCTCCATCACCAAGGCACAGAACACCCAGGAGCTACACAGAGGGGCAGACCCTGCGCTCCATCCACCAGAAACCACCCCGCCGGCCCTCACCCCTGGCGAGCTCCCGAGGTGAGGTCTGGAGCCCTGCCGGGCATCCAGCCACCCATCCTCCCTGAGCCCTGAGCCCCGGGCTGCTTGGGGACTGCAGGATGGCTGTGCACAGGGCAGTCCACCCTGGAGTCAGACTCAGAGCTGTCACCAACACCACATATTGTCGTCATTACTGTATTAGTCACGAATCTCCTCCCGTGCTTCCACTGAGCTAGGCTAGCGTGGTTCCAGAATCACCCACCAGTGAAGGAGCCAGGGTGGCCGGGGCTCTGTTTTCCACACATGTGCTTCGCGCCCTCCGTCTCTTTCTGCTTTTTGGCTGTCCTGACACTTTCTTCGCAAGTTCTTTTTCAAGTGTGCATGCACACACAAATGCAATTTGTCCCTAATTATTTACTTGTCCGTTGTTAAGCTTCGAGAGGAGTATAAGACGAAAGACTTGCAATTTTATTTCTACAAGCTTAAAGCATAGCAGGAAGAAGAGATGCAGCAGTGAACCAGAACGAGGTACTTACAGAGCCACGCCAACCCATGCTGAGCCACAGAGGTGGTCCTGGGGCCTGGTCCCCCCGCTGCTGCTGGGGTTCTTCCGTGTTCCATGTGGATGTCAGGGCTTAGGAAAGAGTTAACCGACCCCATCACATGCGTTCTGGAAGCACATATTTTGAGTGGTATTAATTCATTTGGTGCAAGTTGCTCAGTGATTTTCTAAGTGAGGTATGGATTTATAACACTAAAGACTTTTCAGAAATGACAATTCTTCCTGAAATTCTACCAGCTCTCTGGCTACAAAGATATTGTTAGGAAAACATCTCTACATCCTTATAAACTTAGAATAATTGTTGCATCTCAAAATACAAAAAGGAAGTAAGATTAAGAATTACCTTCCTCGACCTTGCTTTCCCTTGAGTGGTGGGATTTTAACTCAGGGCATGAGACATGCCTATATCCCTTTTTGCTTCTGAGTTTGTTTTGTTTTTGTTTTTTTGTTTTCATATAGGCTGTCACACTCTTTACCTGGCATAGCCTGGGTCTCATGCTTTTGCCTTGGGTAGCCTGAGCCATGCTCTTACTTCTGTCTGTGTATCTTAAATGACAGATGTGTGCCACCATGCCTGGCTTTTTTTTTTTTTTTTGGATAAAGTCTCGCTGGTATTTTTCTTTGATTGGCTTTAAGCTGAGATTCCTCTGATATCCACCTCCCAAGTAGTTGGTATTATAGATATGAGCTACTGTGCCCAACTTTAAACAAACAGACTTTTGTTCACATGTCTTACTTTATTTTTGGTTTTACTATCCACAATACCAGAAGGCTTACATTTTAGTTTATTTGCAGATAGCTACTGGTAATTTTCTGTGAGAGGCGTGGATGAGATATTTGTAACGTCTTGGCTATGTCTGACTTGTTTGTGATGAACTCCAGGGGAATTTTATTACCATTCTGAAGACTCTTCCAGGTTCACAGAAGCCTTGCCAGTCCTAAGGGCAGTTGATGGGGACACATGCCAGCTTAGGAGCTGCAGTGGGTCTGCTTTCTGACTTGCATAATGCGTGTGAAATCATAGCCACATTCTCACAGAACTCCACGTCTCTTTCAGCAGATTGAGACACCTCCTGACACCGGGCAGTGAGCCCTGAGGCGGCGGGGGCTCCGGGCCTGTGTGAGGGGTCTGGCCCCAGGCTTCGTCTGACCACAGCAAGGTTTATGGACAGTGGGAAGACGTTACCCAGTTGACTTTCATTGTTCTGTGGGGCAGGGGCTGCTGAGACGGTAGGCAGAGATGTCCACCTCAGGCCCGGATGGCGGCAGCGGTGCCCGGGGGTCTCACGCGGGCCTCATTCTCTCCCAGCGGTGCCCAGGGATCTCACGCAGGCCTCATTCTCTTCCAGCGGTGCCCGGGGGTCTCACGCTGATCTCGTTCTCTTCCAGCGGTGCCCGGGGGTCTCACGCAGATCTCGTTCTCTTCCATCGGTGCCCGGGGGTCTCACGCAGATCTCATTCTCTTCCAGCGGTGTCCAGTGGTCTCACGCAGGCCTCATTCTCTTCCAGCGGTGCCTGGGGGTCTCACGCAGGCCTCGTTCTCTTCCAGCGGTGCCTGGGGGTCTCACGCAGGCCTCATTCTCTTCCAGTGGTGCCTGGGGGTCTCACGCAGATCTCGGGGTCTCACGCAGGCCTCATTCTCTTCCAGTGGTGCCTGGGGGTCTCACGTAGGCCTCATTCTCTTCCAGCAGTGCCTGGGGGTCTCACGCAGGCCTCATTCTCTTCCAGTGGTGCGTGGGGGTCTCACGCAGATCTCGTTCTCTTCCAGCGGTGCCTGGGGGTCTCACGCAGATCTCGTTCTTTTCCAGTGGTGCCTGGGGGTCTCACGCAGATCTCATTCTCTTCCAGCCGTGCACTGCCCCAGCCTCGAGTCCCAGCTGTCAGACCACGTCCTCTGGAGACTGGTGTCAGGGGCCATGAACGAGAATGGGGCCCAAGTCCTGCTAGGCTGCAGCCCGGGCTACTTCCTAGAGGGCCGGAGGCTCCTCCAGTGTCAAGCAAATGGGACGTGGAGCACAGGACAAGAGAGACCCAGATGTAAAGGTGAGCGAGGGCCTCCTGGGTGACACCCCCTCCCCCGTAACGGCGGCCTCCCCAGGTGACGTGGGCCTCCCCGGGTGACACGGGGCCTTCAAGGCCCTTGTGTCAGTGGGTGCTGTGCCCTCGCAGCGCTGTAGACAAAGGTGGAGTTGGGTGACCTGTCCACACGTTTCAGTGATAGCGCGTGTGAGGTTATTTACTCATTATATGGTCAAGAATATGTGCAGAAGAGAAAAGAAATTCAGGCTCTCCTGATCATCGAAACCAACTTCTTGTTAGCTAGAGGCCCTTCCATGGGGGCCACTCAAGCCAGGCTCTGCTGTCCTAGAGCCTGTTTGTGGCTCTGGTCTTGGGACGCGTGTGCAGACCGCAGTGCAGGAAGCCCCCGCCCAGGGAATGAGCCTCACCCCCTGCACGGCTGCACCTTTATTCAGTGCAGGGGAGGGGTCAGATGTGGAGAGGAGGGAGAGTATGTTTCCTGGGAGAGGTTCCTCTTCTTCCCTGGTGGAAACACACTCACCTTTCAGACATTGGACGCGTTTCTGATAAGCACCCCAGTGTCAAAACAGGACCCCATTAACCAAGCGGCCATTTGCTCACTGTAGCTCAAGGCAGAACCAGTACTGTGGCCGGGAAGAGGCTTCAGACCAATGAAAACCAAACTGTGGCAATCCTAAGTCCTGATTCACGGACCTTTCATGCCGCCAGCACGCCCGTTCCCGCATGCCCCGTCCCCAGCAGTGAGGCCTTGGCCCCGGTTCCCCCGCCGGGTCCGGGGGTCCTGTGCAGGGCCCCTGCTCATCTACCTCCCCGGGCAGCTGATGTCCACCTGGACAGTCAGGCCTTGAAGTGTAGCCAGCTTCCTCGAAGGGCTGGCCCCAGGGACGCGTGCACACACACACACCATGTAGACTCCCCACGCGGGAGTCCACGCGTTTGACTCCATTACCTGACAGCCCTGCCACGCCGTGCAGCTTGGCTGACCGGGGCCCGAGGAGTTCACTCTGTCCTCTCAGAGACGGCCGTGCATTCCTGTGTGGTCCATGTTGTCACCAACTCTAGCAGGGCCCAGAAACCATTCAGAACCATCCCACTCACATCCATCCTGATGCTGGGATGGGGGTCGCCTGACTCCCGGCTGCAGAATGAACGCTCTGGTCGAGTGTTGGCTCGCTGCCCGTCAGTGACTGTGGATGTGGCTCTGGGCTCCTCTGCCCCGGGCTTGGCTTCAGGCTCCCCTCATTCAAGCTCCCTCGGGGCTCTGCGTGCTGACCTCACTTCCTAAGACTTCCACTCTTACCAGCTGAAATCACTGGTAAGCCTGAGAGCCGGGCCCTGACACTGGGCTCCCACCCGCCCCCGAGGCTCCGTGGCTTTGTGCTCCGCTGGCTGTGCACCTGAGGTGAAGAGCTGTGCTAGGCGCCCCCTCCTGTGTGGAGCGCTTTGTCAGGACAGCGGCTGGCTCAGCAGCCATGCTCGGAGACACCTGCTCACCCACCTAGCATGCAAAAGACCTGGTGTGTACATGAGCTTCTAGCTTCTGGAATGTTCTACGTGTGCTGGTGACGCTCTAACAAATACACCCAGCACTGCTGCTGGATTCACAGTTCATAGGAACTCTCAGCACACTGTCTGTCCCGGCTCAGAGGCCCAGGGCCCCGGACAGGCCCAGATGGGTCTCTCGCATCCCCCGCCTCCCTCTCGGGACTCAAGGAATGGACGGAGGGATCAATGCCTGGCTTCGTTGGTAGCTGTGCTTGTAAGTGAATGTATTCATAAACTAGATGATGAAGGATGAAGCAAACAACATGATGGGTGCTTTGGGGGACCCAAGACAGGTACGTAGGGACGTGCTCAATTTCAAATGCTCTTCTTCAGGGTCTCCTGTCATGGTCCCGTAGGAAAGGAAACAGCTCGGAGACCCTGACCGCTGCTCCTGTCCCTGGGAAAGCAGGGGTCAGGATGCACGGCTCGGGTCAAGCCCCGAGGGTGGCTGGCCTGAGGTAACCCCGCGCTCTCCTCCTCTCCTCCAGTCCTCTCCTGCGGAAGCCTGGCCTCCCCGCCCAACGGCAACAAGATCGGGACCCTGACCGCCTATGGCGCCACAGCCATCTTCACCTGCAACACAGGCTACACCCTCGTGGGCGCCCACGTCCGCGAGTGCCTGGCCGACGGCCTGTGGAGTGGCCAGGAGACGCGGTGCCTGGGTAAGTTCCTGCTGGGTGCGAGCACGCCTGGAAGCAGGCCCTGCCACGGCACGCGGGCCACTGTGGCCACCACTGCCGCCACCAGGCGGGCTGCCGCTTCCCTAGAGCGCCGCTGCACTTAGCCCAGGTGATATCGGGCATTTTGACAGAAGCGAATTAAAGAGTATACCCAAAGGCCATCTTAAAAGGCTCTGTGTTTCTGGAAAACACGAGCATGAATGTAAACAAAGTACATACTTTATCTTTTTAAAAACATACCTAAATGATGGGAAGAGACTGAGGCAGGCTGGTGGCCGGTGACGAATCTGGAACCCTGAAGCTGTGGTGAGGTTGGAAGCCAGCCTGGGTGGCAGCGCTGTAAGGCCCCATCTCCAGTTAGCCAGCAAAAAGCCAGGCTGAAGGCCTTACTGTACTGGTAGATGACCAACTGTGAGTGAGCTGGCTGGACAAGCTCCAGTCCCTGAACATGACTGGAGAGTGAATTGTTCCATGGGGAATAAGCTGTTGTTCCTTGATGTTCATTTTCCCCCCAGAGAATAAAAATACTCATCAGAGCCTAGCAAGTGAAAAAGGGAGTGGTAGAATTTCTATGGAACAGTACAAGTAATAATAATAAAAATAATGAATACGTGAACGTCGTTGTCAAGTCAGCTGTAAGCACAGCGACTCTGAGTGACTTGTGAAACACCTTCCCTTCTCGAGCACGTTCCAGACCGCAGCGCCTTGTCATTTCAGGGCCTCACCCCTCCTGTGCCTTTAGTATCTTACCATCTCCCGGGCCTGACGCGTTATGGCCCCTTACTCCCTATGTACCAACCCCGTTGTAATAACTTAAACCTGAAGTACTTACAGTACCCACCTAGCTACACAACCTTACTACCTCTAATAAAACCCCCAGCTATACTCCTCTACCAAACTCCTGAAGCCTGCTCAGTTCAGTACCTCATCATCCCAAGTACCTCGGCACCTGCAGTGCCCCAGTTACACAGTGGACACTGAGTGTGGAAGCCAGTGGACCCCGGGGCCCTGCCCCGGGAGCTTCCTTGCAGGTGTGTGGTCCCACCCCTGCCACCTGTCACGGTTCAGGCCTCCACAGATGCACGTTCAGGCGGAGTCTCCCCTATCTTCTTGTTAGGATGCCACCGCCGGAAGCGCTGTTGGAGGAGACAGTGCCCCTATTTTTGCGCAGCTTGTGGCATTCTAGCCATGTCTGATTCTGCCCACAGGGACTGTGCCAGGGGGCATTGCAGGTTCAGCGGAAGCCACCGTTCGGCCATCCGTGGGGCCCTGTGAACTGTAAGAGAGCTTTGTTTGTGAGGAGCAGAGCCAGATTCTCTTCATCACATACTCTTGAGGCTCAGTCTGCTGACAGGGGGTCCTACCATGAATTTTTGCCCAGAATCTCTGACTGAGAATGGCGAAGGTGCCCAACGGCGTTCAGAGGAGTTCACCCGCACACACGCGCACACGCGCACACGCGCACAGGCACACGCACACACCTCCAAGCCAAGCCGTGAGAAATAGTCTTGCTGTAATCCACATCCTCACTGGGTGGCTTGACGCTGATCTCCAGGTTGCAGAATTAGTGCTGAGAAGCTGAGCTTGTGCCTGCTGTCAGGGAAGCCAGGTGCCCCAGCGCCCTTTAATTAATTCCTGGTGTTTGCCTTTCCTGTGGTAATTTGCCTCGAACCCAGCACTGAGCTCAGGAACTGTAAGGAGCTGTTATGTTTGTAGTCTTGGTCCCCTGTTGCAAATGTCTTCATTAATCTTTTGACAACAGTCATATTGTTCAGCTTTTCAATACACAATGACCTGTCAGCTCTCCCACTGGGTTACCTCTTTAATCTATGACATGCAAGGTATCTCTGAAATGCATGCTCTCCTTTTATTAGATTAGCTTTTTATTTGAAGTAAGTACACATTTACTGAACTATAATGACCAGGAGGAAGCCCATTCTACTATAAATGCAATACCATGGGAATATGCTCAGATGCTTAAATAGCTAGATGACATAATTCGAAGTTTTCTTTTAGACTGACGATGCTCGCGGCTCTTGTGGAATAAGATTGGAACGTGTGCGTCAAGTGCTCGGTGTTTCTGAGAGGTCTGGGCAGAGCTTTGAACAGGACATTCGGTAATGATAATGCCCCCATTAGGGCCAAACGATAACGGTAGAGCAGAGAAATGCATCCCTCCCCCTCCTTGTGTCTTCGCCCGAAGATCTCCTGTGCAGAGCCCACGCGACAGTCAGGAAAAGCAAAATATCAATGCCAACCTGCACGTTTCATCCTTGCCAGGGAAAAAAGCAGCGGGTTCTTGGTTGTGAATTCCTGTGTTTCAGAACATTATCTAACAAATCCTCTCTGTTATTCATGAGCTCTCGAGCAGCTCGGGAAGGTTAATAGGACATGCTGCCTCATCTAATGGAACCAATAAACTAAAGAACAAATGAGGCCAATACCAAGCAGTGAAATGAAAAGCTGGCACTCGTGAATGTCCAAAGGAAGGAATGACAAAGCTCTTCTGAAAACATCCTAAGGGTGGGAGAGCCTGGGAGGTTGGTGAGGAAGAGTGAGGAGGCCACTTTGGTTGTTTTGACGATTATGTGGCTCAGATTTTCTTACCACATCACGACAATCAACCCGTCCACGGGGCCACTTTCTACTGGAGGGTCTGGGACCACCTCTGGAATGTGAGTTTCAGCCTGCACACACAGGGTGAGGAGATTCGGGCCACTGTGCGTGGCCTGAGGAGATCATGCGTGGATCTCCAGCTGGTCAGGCAACCTAGACAGGACGACGGAGGACTCAGGAGAGAGCTCATGCCCTGCTGCAGACTCCTGGTCTGGGTCACACGCTGGCCCCGTTCCCTTGTGAGCCATGACACTGGTTACACAGCCGGCTGGTGGTGTAGAAAGAAACAAACAAACAGGAGTGCGCAACACAATTAAAGCAGAGCCACCTCGTGTGGGTACGTATTTGTGGCTCCTATCAGTGCGTAGGGATTCCTTCAGCATTTGCCTGGGTCTGACAGCCTAGCGTAGATTTGGATTTAGTTTGAGAGATGCATAGAGGCTTCACAGATACACAGGCTGGGGAAGAAATTCAGACCAGTGCAGTTTATGCACTGAATTAGAAGTGGGATATATTCGGCGCTATATAGACAAAACCAAACAGCCAAGTGGAAAGGATGCAGCTGAGATTCCGGGAGGTCCCAGAGACCACCCAAGCCCTTGTGCTGGCTTGACTCTTTCTTCACATTGAATATGGCCTAAAATTACTGCTGCCTTCCTAGGGTGTGTTAGACAGAGATTTGATTTTAAAAAATTTGCATTTGGAGGCACTGTAGCAAGGCTCTTGATTTATATTGCCACCTAGAGCCCAGAGTGCGGTGCAGAGAGCAGAAGAGCCTTCAAGGCCACGGCTGCCAACTGCACACGGCCCACGTCCTCTCTTGACCACGGCCTTCTGTGCCAGAGCAAACACAGTCCACCCACCCCACTAGCCGCTGTGGCAACAACGAAGATCTCATCCATCGATATTCTGCAGTGTTCCTTTGACACGTACCGATACGGAGGTGTACCTGCATGCAGGCGTGTGTAAGGCTTACAGTCACTCTTTTGCACGTGCGTGTGGCTGGTCCACTGCCACTTCATGACCACTTGTTTATACTAAAAATGAGTCCATGACTAGACTTGGGTCCTCGCCATCCAGAGCAGCCTTTGTGTGCAGACGCTGGGCAGGGTGACATCTGCAGAAGACTTCTGTCCACAGGGGGGCGACATCTAGCACGCTGTGTTCCTCTCTCCCACCTCACACTGCCTATAATGCTTGGCATTTGTGGTCAGCACTAAAGCACCAGTGGACACAAAGTAAATACCAAGGGTGAGTATTTGGATCGCAGGTTTTCTAGAAATGGAGTTCTAGTCTCACATTCATATTCAGTATCTGCCCTGATGGAAACTGACACACTGAAACGGAGAGCTAAGAGCAAGCGTCTCTTTGAGGAGAAACTCTGTGTGTGTGTGTGTGTGTGTGTGTGTGTGTGTGTGTGTGTGTGTGTGTGTGTGCGCACGTGTGGGAGTTTTGTGTGTGTGCATGCATGTCCTCTGGGAAAAGAGAGGCCTTCCTCGGATTTCCTCCAGAGCTGTTGCAGCTTGCCGCCTTCCAGCCTGCAGACTTGAGGTTCCCGCTGCAGCACCGGTGTCTCTCCAGGGCTTGGTTCTTGAAATTTCATAATGTTTTTGTTCTGTCGTTCAGCGAGTCTCAAAATATGACATTGGCATGCGAGTGATGTCGATTCTGTTCTGGGTTTGGCAGGGTGGGGTGTAGTGTACAATGGCAATAACACACCTTAGTGTACTGCATTTTTGGTTTGGCCACTGACTATCAGAAAACAATTCAGGAGGGCGGTGAATTATCCAATCCACAGCATCATATGCAGCATGGACCAAGTACGGAACTACCCTGTACAGGTCCAGAAATGCTGCAGTAACAGAGCTGGAACCTTAGGCTCGAGCGAACAAAAACGTTAGCCACTGCTTTCTGGTGAGTTTATCTAAGTCCATTCTTGTCTGCAAATTCCACGTGTTTACGGAACTTTCCCAGTTCTTTAACCCACAGCCTTGCTGCTCCCTCGGGTCCGATTGGCGGCTGGCTTGTAGATTTATGATGCAATGGGCATGAGTGACACGGGCCCAGGCTCGGTGCTCCAACATCTTCCTAACAATCTCTGGCAGGAAAAACTCGAGAAATTTAGGATTTATGACTTGCTAACACGATACTCGTGCTGGAGAATTGCTTGTAAAAATGTACAGGGATCTTTGTGCGAGGCTATAGACAAATGCCAACGAAGAAAAAACTATGAGAACAAAACAAAGCAAGCAAGCAAGGAACCCTTGGAGTTGGACTTGGTGGTGTGCATCTGCAGAATCAGCGCGTGACTCTAAGCCGCTGACGTCTCGTTACAAAACTCCTCCCCTCCCTTTCTTTCTTTTAATTTTGATATTAGTAGCATTTTCTCTACTCCACGATAACAGGGATTGTGTGAGTAGTGAGTACTTACCTCTAAATTCCTCAGACTTCAC